>NC_086448.1:616061326-616201326 GCF_028390025.1 Pseudophryne corroboree | reverse complement strand
CTCCTGTCTCCTCCTCTCTCCTTCTCCCCCTCACTCTCTCCCCTCTCTTTCCCTTCCTATCTCGCTCTCTCTCTCTTCCTTCTCTCCCTCCTCCCTCTCAGCTCTCATAGTAAAAGCACTTCTTTTTTTCTGACTGTCTCCCCCACTAATACTTTCCCTTAATCTCCCAGTGAGCCCCTTCAACCCAATTTACCCTCTTTACTCCCTCGAACAGAGATTTCACATACCCTCTTCTGTCACCCTCTGCCTCTCACCCACTTCCTCACCCTGTCGCCCACTCACCATAACCCTCTACCTCTCCCTTTCACCCACTCTCCATCACCCTCTTCCTCTCACCCACTGCTTCTCCCTATTACCCACTTCTCCCTGTTACTCTCTACCTGTCACCCACTGCTTCTCTATCACTTATCTCTCTCTCACCGTCACCCTCTCTCTCTCCCAATCACCCACTGCCTACAATGGATATTGTGTGCAAGAGACACTGCTAATAAAAATTGAATTCTTCCTCTTTATTCTCAAATTTTAACAAGTTGCATTTGTGGCCCTAACACCGCACATCCGGTGAGGCCATGCATCTTCTAGTGGGACCACACCCACTTTCTGGTTCTAGCGGTGGGTAACATGTAATGTGTGTAAGGGGCTCTACTGTGGCACTATGTGTAAAAGGAGCTCTACTGTGGTGTAACATGTATAAGCTGTTCTACTGTGTTGTGTAATTTGACTAATAGACACTACTGTGCGGAGTAATGTGAATTGGTACTATTCTGTGACCACGCCCCTTCACCATGAAACCACGCACCAGAGGGGTGCCAAAATAAATATTTGCTTATAAAAAAAATAGGCTTGGGATGTCCCTGATCAAACTTTGAAATAGGCCCTGCGTGTGTATCTTTGTTTTACAGTCTGCATCTATCTTCTTGTACTGTGTATGTACTGTATACTCTTATGTATGTTTACTGGATATGTACTTATATACAATATTATGTATAATATTACTGCCCTGTGTATACTGCACTGTGTGTGTACATGAAACAAAAAACTTACTGAACCTACAGTATGGTAATTGCATATGTGTATTTGCATATGTGTATTCTTCCCAACAGATGGAGTATAGTTTCAGATATCTCTATCTACTGTACCAATTCTGAAAGCACAGTATGCTTGCTGAGTTGTTCTGCAGTGACAAAGTCTACTGCATTCTACATGGAGTGGGCTGGGCACAAACATCATGATTGATGCACAGTCAGACTGGAGCTTGATAACTGTTTATCTAGCAAAACATCCTCCATATGTCCATTAAACATGGTCATGATCCATCTGTTCATCTTGTCTAAAGTCTCATTGTGGTTTGAAAAGCAGTACTTAACAATAACTAACCAATATAGGTCCTAATTCAGTAAGGATCATTTCCCGATGGTTGGAAAACTGTGCTCATGCAGGACCCATTCTGCACATGTGCAGTACGGGTCCTGTGATCGCATCGCCTGATTGACAGACAGAGACATTCAGAGAGAGGTATGGGGGTGGCCGGCATTATGTCATGTCACCCCCGTTTCCCAGTTGCGAGGCCAAGGACTGTGTCCCATATGCAGTTTCATTGGCCTTGCAAGGCACATTGTGGCTGCAAGCTTGAGTAAACACTTGTTTGCAGGAATCTATGACATGCTAACCGGATTTCTTCTAGGGAACAGGGTTGCTACCTAGCAACATCAGGTGGGTTAGGCAGCAAGCCTCCCGAAAACGTTGAGGGAGAGGAGAGTGAAAGAATTTTCACCTCCTCTCCCTGCACATCTGCATATCCAGTGGTGCGAAGGCGCGTGCCCACAGTCACGGGCACGCTGCATCATGTGCACAGTCACGTGAGTGCGTGCCCCCACAGCTGATTAGATTTTTCGGAAGCTCACTGGTGACAAACCTGTCCCAAAAACATATAGGAAGGCAGTATAACCTTCAGGCTTAATTATCCCTGAATCAGTCACTGTAAGAGAAACGCAAACAGATAGTGCATTGAAACCAGGAATTAAACTCTAAACTAGAGATGTGCACTTGAAATTTTTCGGGTTTTGTGTTTTGGTTTTGGGTTCGGTTCCGCGGCCGTGTTTTGGGTTCGACCGCGTTTTGGCAAAACCTCACCGAATTTTTTTTGTCGGATTCGGGTGTGTTTTGGATTCGGGTGTTTTTTTCAAAAAACACTAAAAAACAGCTTAAATCATAGAATTTGGGGGTCATTTTGATCCCAAAGTATTATTAACCTCAAAAACCATAATTTCCACTCATTTTCAGTCTATTCTGAACACCTCACACCTCACAATATTATTTTTAGTCCTAAAATTTGCACCGAGGTCGCTGGATGACTAAGCTAAGCGACCCTAGTGGCCGACACAAACACCTGGCCTATCTAGGAGTGGCACTGCAGTGTCACGCAGGATGGCCCTTCCAAAAAACACTCCCCAAACAGCACATGACGCAAAGAAAAAAAGAGGCGCAATGAGGTAGCTGTGTGAGTAAGCTAAGCGACCCTAGTGGCCGACACAAACACCTGGCCCATCTAGGAGTGGCACTGCAGTGTCACGCAGGATGGCCCTTCCAAAAAACACTCCCCAAACAGCACATGACGCAAAGAAAAAAAGAGGCGCAATGAGGTAGCTGTGTGAGTAAGATAAGCGACCCTAGTGGCCGACACAAACACCTGGCCCATCTAGGAGTGGCACTGCAGTGTCACGCAGGATGGCCCTTCCAAAAAACACTGCCCAAACAGCACATGACGCAAAGAAAAAAAGAGGCGCAATGAGGTAGCTGTGTGAGTAAGATAAGCGACCCTAGTGGCCGACACAAACACCTGGCCCATCTAGGAGTGGCACTGCAGTGTCACGCAGGATGGCCCTTCCAAAAAACACTCCCCAAACAGCCCATGACGCAAAGAAAAAAAGAGGCGCAATGAGGTAGCTGTGTGAGTAAGATAAGCGACCCTAGTGGCCGACACAAACACCTGGCCCATCTAGGAGTGGCACTGCAGTGTCACGCAGGATGGCCCTTCAAAAAAATACTCCCCAAACACCACATGACGCAAAGAAAAATGAAAGAAAAAAGAGGTGCAAGATGGAATTGTCCTTGGGCCCTCCCACCCACCATTATGTTGTATAAACAGGACATGCACACTTTAACCAACCCATAATTTCAGTGACAGGGTCTGCCACACGACTGTGACTGAAATGACGGGTTGGTTTGGACCCCCACCAAAAAAGAAGCAATTAATCTCTCCTTGCACAAACTGGCTCTACAGAGGAAAGATGTCCACCTCATCATCATCCTCCGATATATCACCGTGTACATCCCCCTCCTCACAGATTATCAATTCGTCCCCACTGGAATCCACCATCTCAGCTCCCTGTGTACTTTGTGGAGGCAATTGCTGCTGGTCAATGTCTCCACGGAGGAATTGATTATAATTCATTTTAATGAACATCATCTTCTCCACATTTTCTGGAAGTAACCTCGTACGCCGATTGCTGACAAGGTGAGCGGCGGCACTAAACACTCTTTCGGAGTACACACTTGTGGGAGGGCAACTTAGGTAGAATAAAGCCAGTTTATGCAAGGGCCTCCAAATTGCCTCTTTTTCCTGCCAGTATAAGTACGGACTGTCTGACGTGCCTACTTGGATGCGGTCACTCATATAATCCTCCACCATTCTTTCAATGGGGAGAGAATCATATGCAGTGCCAGTAGACGACATGTCCGTATCCGTAATCGTTGGCAGGTCCTTCAGTCCGGACCAGATGTCAGCATCAGCAATCGCTCCAGACTGCCCTGCATCACCGCCAGCCGGTGGGCTCGGAATTCTGAGCCTTTTCCTCGCACCCCCAGTTGCGGGAGAATGTGAAGGAGGAGATGTTGACAGGTCGCGTTCCGCTTGACTTGACAATTTTCTCACCAGCAGGTCTTTGAACCCCAGCAGACTTGTGTGTGCCGGAAAGAGAGATCCAAGGTAGGTTTTAAATCTAGGATCGAGCACGGTGGCCAAAATGTAGTGCTCTGATTTCAACAGATTGACCACCCGTGAATCCTTGTTAAGCGAATTAAGGGCTCCATCCACAAGTCCCACATGCCTAGCGGAATCGCTCTGTGTTAGCTCCTCCTTCAATGTCTCCAGCTTCTTCTGCAAAAGCCTGATGAGGGGAATGACCTGACTCAGGCTGGCAGTGTCTGAACTGACTTCACGTGTGGCAAGTTCAAAGGGCAGCAGAACCTTGCACAACGTTGAAATCATTCTCCACTGCGCTTGAGACAGGTGCATTCCACCTCCTATATCGTGCTCAATTGTATAGGCTTGAATGGCCTTTTGCTGCTCCTCCAACCTCTGAAGCATATATAGGGTTGAATTCCACCTCGTTACCACTTCTTGCTTCAGATGATGGCAGAGCAGGTTCAGGCGTTTTTGGTGGTGCTCCAGTCTTCTGTACGTGGTGCCTGTACGCCGAAAGTGTCCCGCAATTCTTCTGGCCACCGACAGAATCTCTTGCACGCCCCTCTCGTTTTTTAAATAATTCTGCACCACCAAATTCAAGGTATGTGCAAAACATGGGATGTGCTGGAATTTGCCCATATTTAATGCACACACAATATTGCTGGCGTTGTCCGATGCCACAAATCCACAGGAGAGTCCAATTGGGGTAAGACATTCCGCGATGATCTTCCTCAGTTGCCGTAAGAGGTTTTCAGCTGTGTGCGTATTCTGGAAACCGGTGATACAAAGCGTAGCCTGCCTAGGAAAGAGTTGGCGTTTGCGAGATGCTGCTACTGGTGCCGCCGCTGCTGTTCTTGCGGCGGGAGTCCATACATCTACCCAGTGGGCTGTCACAGTCATATAGTCCTGACCCTGCCCTGCTCCACTTGTCCACATGTCCGTGGTTAAGTGGACATTGGGTACAACTGCATTTTTTAGGACACTGGTGAGTCTTTTTCTGACGTCCGTGTACATTCTCGGTATCGCCTGCCTAGAGAAGTGGAACCTAGATGGTATTTGGTAACGGGGGCACACTACCTCAAGAAATTGTCTAGTTCCCTGTGAACTAACGGCGGATACCGGACGCACGTCTAACACCAACATAGTTGTCAAGGCCTCAGTTATCCGCTTTGCAACAGGATGACTGCTGTGATATTTCATCTTCCTCGCAAAGGACTGTTGGACAGTCAATTGCTTACTGGAAGTAGTACAAGTGGTCTTCCGACTTCCCCTCTGGGATGACCATCGACTCCCAGCAGCAACAACAGCAGCGCCAGCAGCAGTAGGCGTTACACGCAAGGATGCATCGGAGGAATCCCAGGCAGGAGAGGACTCGTCAGAATTGCCAGTGACATGGCCTGCAGGACTATTGGCATTCCTGGGGAAGGAGGAAATTGACACTGAGGGAGTTGGTGGGGTGGTTTGCGTGAGCTTGGTTACAAGAGGAAGGGATTTACTGGTCAGTGGACTGCTTCCGCTGTCGCCCAAAGTTTTTGAACTTGTCACTGACTTATTATGAATGCGCTGCAGGTGACGTATAAGGGAGGATGTTCCGAGGTGGTTAACGTCCTTACCCCTACTTATTACAGCTTGACAAAGGCAACACACGGCTTGACAAATGTTGTCCGCATTTCTGTTGAAATACCTCCACACCGAAGAGCTGATTTTTTGGGTATTTTCACCAGGCATGTCAATGGCCATATTCCTCCCACGGACAACAGGTGTCTCCCCGGGTGCCTGACTTAAACAAACCACCTCACCATCAGAATCCTCCTTGTCAATTTCCTCCCCAGCGCCAGCAACACCCATATCCTCCTCATCCTGGTGTACTTCAACACTGACATCTTCAATCTGACTATCAGGAACTGGACTGCGGGTGCTCCTTCCAGCACTTGCAGGGGGCGTGCAAATGGTGGAAGGCGCATGCTCTTCACGTCCAGTGTTGGGAAGGTCAGGCATCGCAACCGACACAATTGGACTCTCCTTGTGGATTTGGGATTTCGAAGAACGCACAGTTCTTTGCTGTGCTTTTGCCAGCTTGAGTCTTTTCATTTTTCTCGCGAGAGGCTGAGTGCTTCCATCCTCATGTGAAGCTGAACCACTAGCCATGAACATAGGCCAGGGCCTCAGCCGTTCCTTGCCACTCCGTGTGGTAAATGGCATATTGGCAAGTTTACGCTTCTCCTCCGACAATTTTATTTTAGATTTTTGAGTTCTTTTTTTACTGATATTTGGTGTTTTGGATTTTACATGCTCTGTACTATGACATTGGGCATCGGCCTTGGCAGACGACGTTGCTGGCATTTCATCGTCTCGGCCATGACTAGTGGCAGCAGCTTCAGCACGAGGTGGAAGTCGATCTTGATCTTTCCCTATTTTTGGAACCTCAACATTTTTGTTCTCCATATTTTAATAGGCACAACTAAAAGGCACCTCAGGTAAACAATGGAGATGGATGGATACTAGTATACTTATGGATGGACGAGCGACTGCCGACACAGAGGTAGCTACAACCGTGGACTACCGTACTGTGTCTGCTGCTAATATAGACTGGATGATAATGAGATAAAATTAAAATATATATATATATCACACTAGTACTGCTGCCGGACAGGTATATATTATGTAATGACGGACCTGCTGGACACTGTCTGTCAGACTCAGCACTGCAGACTCCTAAAGTAAGCTACTAGTATCAAGAAGATAGAAAAAAAAAACCACGGGTAGGTGGTATACAATTATGGATGGACGAGTGACTGCCGACACAGAGGTAGCTACAGCCGTGGACTACCGTACTGTGTCTGCTGCTAATATAGACTGGATGATAATGAGATAAAATTAAAATATATATATATCACACTAGTACTGCAGCCGGACAGGTATATATTATGTAATGACGGACCTGCTGGACACTGTCTGCAGAATGCGTTTATAAAAACACCACACAACGAGTGTTTAACTTTTTCAGGCAGACAATCACAATATACTGGTGGTCAGCAGACAATCACAATACTGGTGGTCAGTGGTCACTGGTCAGTCACACTGGCAGTGGCACTCTGGCAGCAAAAGTGTGCACTGTACTTAAAATATGTACTCCTGCTATAACTGCTCCCCAGTCTCCCCCACTATTAAGCTGTGTGAGCAGTAAGCACTCAGCACAGTCAGATAATGATATACAGTATTACATATGATGCAGCACACTGGGCTGAGCACAGATATGGTATGTGACTGTGTCACACTGTGTATCGTTTTTTATCAGGCAGAGAACGGATTAATTAAACTGGTGGTCACTGGTCACACTATCAGCAGCAAGTAGTACTCCTCCTAATAATATGCTCCCCAAAATTTGTGTCTCTCTCTAGTACTCTAGTCTAAACGGAGAGGACGCCAGCCACGTCCTCTCCCTATCAATCTCAATGCACGTGTGAAAATGGCGGCGACGCGCGGCTCCTTATATAGAATCCGAGTCTCGCGATAGAATCCGAGCCTCGCGAGAATCCGACAGCGGGATGATGACGTTCGGGCGCGCTCGGGTTAACCGAGCAAGGCGGGAAGATCCGAGTCGCTCGGCCCCGTGTAAAAAAACCTGAAGTTCGGGCGGGTTCGGATTCCGAGGAACCGAACCCGCTCATCTCTACTCTAAACTGAAACAGGTAGAGCCCTATGCAACATCAGGCTTCATTCTTGAAGCTAGGATGAAGTCTACTTCTGTTCTTTATTGGTAGCTGCTTGCAGCTTCTTTGGGTCCCTCAGTGCGCCTTAGGGAACAATAAGAGGGAGATATCAATATCCAGCAGAGATCTCTAGAGGAAACAACTAACCTAGCAACATTGTTGCAAACCAAGGGCGGGGTGGGTGGGAAGCTGTTGCTAGTTGGCAACCCTGTTCCCTAGAACAAATCCGGTTTGCAGGTCATAGATTATTGCAAACCAGTGTTTTGTTCTTCGGGGAGGATTGCCACCTAGCAACAGCAGGTGGGCAGACTACCACATACCTGGTGGTTGCTCTAAGAAACTCAATCTTTTGCGGATCGGTTGATCTCCAATAGTGTTTTACAAAGGTATGGGTGGAGGATCATCTTGCAGCTAGCATAATTCAGTGCAAATGAATGCCTTTAGCAGCTGCTCTTGTTGCAGCTGCTCCACATAGGGAATGGCTTTTGAAGCAGTCGGTATCGATTCCTGCTTCTCTCATAGAGGCTACTATCCATCCCCTGATAGTAGAGGATTTAGCGGGACGATAAGGTTTTCTACAGGTGATAAAGAGCGGGTGATATTGTCCCTAATTGGTGTCATTAGGGTAAGGAAGGTTGAAAAGCATGAAGTCATGCATAGATTAGGTTCTGTGGGATCTTGTATGATATCGAATTCCACTATTGGCGTATTAAAAGAAGAGGTTTTTGTATGCCACTTAAGGATGATGTGGTATTCTGTCGGGGTGTGCGAGATGTGAATAAGGGTAAGTTCAGCTCCTCTCGCTGCTATTGCCAGAGCTAATATGGATGCCAATTTGCGGGAAAGTACACTGATATTAGAGTCTGCTTCACAAGAGGCCATGAAAGAGAGGAATGGTTCAATGTCCCAGGTATTGGAATATGGTAGAATGGGCCTAGAGAGGTGAATGCCTCTGAGTAGACGTAGGTAAAGTTTGTTGTCTGTTAGATTTGGGATCGTAATGGCTAAAGCAGAGCCGTATGACCTTATGGTAGCCGACACTAGACCCGTTTAGTATTTAGAGGCTAGAAAGTCTAAAGCTAAGTGGAGTTATGAGTTGAGGTCTCCAGAGATCAAATTCGTTAATAATTGCACAATATCTAGTTCTAGTGAGGGGTCTTAAGGAAGCATTAATCAGTGCTTTCTACTGTAGGGTCCACAGGTTATCCACAGGATAAACACTGGGATAAACATTGGGGACATGAGGTAGCGACAGCAGGATTGGTACCAATGATTATAGCTTTCGGCCTCCCAGAATGCAATGGGCCAGTTCCCTTAATCCCCACCTCCTGGCTCAGGCAATTCAGTTTTTTGTTGGTGCGGCAGGAGCCGGACCACGATCTTTGGGCTGCTGATTTTTGCAACCATAAGCTTATTTAATTTATTTTTATAGTCTTACATTTTTTGAACGAGTTTTCTAAAAAGCGTCTTAGAAAGAGTTGCTCCAACAACTCTCTGCCTGGTTGCGACAACACTTACCCACATATACAGTGCTGTTTCGGTGGCGTCTGTGTTGGATGTGCTAGCAAGTCCAGCGGACGTTACCAGCCTGTGGCCGGAGCACGGGGAAAAGGTAAGGCATTGGTTGTGGGGGAGACATAAGACACAGTCGCACTGTTTTTGGGAGGAGACTACTGAACAGTAGCTGATGCGGCTGCCACCTCAGGTGCACCAGCGCTAGAACCCAGGGATCACAGGCTCCGGGATTAGTGTCAGGCCTGGATCCCTGGGGTTGATGTCAGCAGTAGGGAGTAAGATGCTCCCCTGGTTGACCCTCCCCCCGGTTCATGACCAGTTTCCTCTGAGCTTCCCGCCATGTACTGATTTCCCGCTTCCATCTGAGATGCTGTGTATCTAAAAGGACCGAGTCGCAGCATAGGCGGCTGTGTGACTTGTGCATCAGTGTTCAGTTGGGCGTCTGTATTCACTGTAGGTTCACTGGGCATTGGTGTACACTATTAGCGTCTGGATCCACTCAGTGTTCATTAACTTATTGATCGATCCTGGAAGCGGGGTGAAGTCTCCCTGTATCCCACTCTCCTGAGTTGGGTGATACAGTACTAAGTCTCTACCTACCATTAAGTACAAGTAGTTGGATTAGTGCCTGATGGATATGAGTCTGTAAACTATTGCTGCTGTTTCTTTCACTGTGCGACTGAATACATTTAAAGTCCTAAATAAGGTAATGCAGTAATATGTTTCTCCTACATATTTGAAATGTATCTGTAGTTGAATATGTGCTCATATTGCTTATTATGCTAATGTATAACCAGTGACTAATTGCTAGTTTGATTGCTGACTTTACTATTTCTGTCAGTTTCTGTGTATTCCAATCCTCAATGATGGTGCAAAGCAGGGACGGATCAGATTATATGTCACTTTAACAAGTTTTAAAGTGGCTTCAGTCACAAATTGTGTAGTTAACACTGTACAGGTGTGTGATTTGTTTATAATGTCTAAGAGAGGCAATGGTTAAGAGGATACACTCTCCACAGAAGCACTAACACTCATTTCATGTTTGTCTTGCAAAGCTGGGTTAACCTCTCAGGATATGATTCAAACTGGATTATGTGCAAACTGGTTTAGCTATCACCAAAGCCTCCTGAATAACCCTAGGCAGGCACAGGTTCAAGTTGAACCCCTAAGGGCTACTTTTGCACAGACATCCAGTATAGCTGAGTGGATAATGTCAGCTCCTATACCAGGGATAGGTTACCCTATTAACCCTTACATGTAACATTCGCCCTGGAGTTTATCACATCCAGTCCAGGAATCTGCAGCCTTTCAACAAAAACAGGCTGAAAGGCCGGTGGAAAGTAAATCACATAGACATAAAACAACATCTTCACAGTCTACACATGTTTCAGATGGGGACTTGTGGAAGGATGAGTACTTATCACACTCCGGATTGGCATACAGAGACGAGGATGAAGGTCTCAGCTCAGTGGACATACCTGAGCTAATTAGTGCTATAAAAGCCATTCTATCTGTAGAGGAAGCAGCAGAGCCTTTGTTAAAATTTAAGGCACCTGTGTTTAAACGTCCCAAAACAGTCAGTACTGAATTTCTTGGGTCAGAACAGCTGACGGCAATTATGCAAGAGGCTTAGGTAACACCCAGTAAGAAGTTTGGAATTCCAAAGAGATGGAATTCCCATTATCCTCTTCCAGCTGGGGACTGTTTAAAAAGGGGGATGGCTCCTAAAGTAGATATGCATGTCATAGATATGCATGTCATTCAATTGATGCGAAAATCCACATTACCTCTGCCTTCAACATCATTAAATGATGTTACAGATAGGAAAATACATGGGTTTTTTTAAATCCATTTTCTCCTTGTCTAAGGCAATCGTAAGACCAGCCATGGCATCAGCCTGGATGGCAAAAGCAGTGGCAGCCTGGGCTGATGCATTGGAGGATGATCTTTCAATGGAATCTAGAAAGCAAAAATCCCATATTGCACATATTAAACAGGCGGCTAATTTTATGGAAGAAGCAGCCTTGAATATGAGTTAAATTGCCTTTCAAGCATCAGCCTCAGCAGTAGCTGCTCGCAGAGCTGTGTGGCTACATACGTGGAAAGCTGACTCAGAATCCAAGAAGGTTCTGGAGTCTTTGCCTTTTACTGGGGATATTCTTTTTGGTAAAGAAATATACATTATTTTGGCGTCAGAAGCAGACTCCAAGAAAGTGAAGTTTCCTTCCACACACAAATCCAAGCCTAGATTTCCAGCTTTTCAGACCTTTCGTACTCAATGAAAAGCAAAAGGAAAAGGTTATGGCAAACAGTCTCAATCTGTCAAGTCTGGTAAGACTAAAAAGCATTGGGCTACCAGAGGGCCGGCGTCCAAACCAGAAGATAAGCCAGCAGCCTGATGGAGCGGTCCTCCATCTGGGTGATCCCATTGTGGAAGGCCGACTTCTTCATTTTGCCCAGATCTGGCAGCAGTCCACCATAGATGCCTGGGTGCAAGAACGGCATCTCACAGTTATGCATTTGCCTTTAGGAAACACCCTCCTCAAAGGTTTTTTGTACCAGCCCATCTTCAGTGGAAACGAAGGTCAGGGCTTTGCAAGAGGCAGTTCAGAAGTTGCCTCAGTCAGGAGTGATAATTCCAGTTCCTCCTGTGCAACAAGGACAAGGTTTTATTCCAATCTGTTTCTGGTTAAGAAGCCAAATGGGTTGTTCCAGCCCATACTCAATCTCAAAGTGCTGAACAAGTACATGTGGGTGCCTCGGTTTCATATGGAGGCTTTACATTCCATTATTTTGGCTATGGAGCCGTAGGGTTTTATGGTATCCCTGGATATCCAGGATGCTTACCTACATGTCCCTATAGCACTGTCCTATCAGTGCTATCTCAGATTTTTATCCTACAAACTCACTTTCCATTTCAGGCCCTACTATTTGGACTGGCCACAGCTCCCAGAGTGTTCACCAAAATGATAATGGTTATGGCGGCTTATCTCCATTGGCAGGGGTTAAGAGTTTTCCATACCTCGATGACTTATTAATCCTGGCACAATCTTAGGAATTGCTTTAGCGTCATCTGCAACAGACAATAGCTTGTTTGCAGAGACATGGTTGGCTTATACATTGGGCAAAGTTGTCCCTGGTTCTGTCACAATGGATGACTCACCTGGGGGCTGTGTTGGATTCAGGTCTTCAGAGAGTAATTTTACCTCTGAACAAAATATCCAAAATTCAGTCAAGGATCCAGGAGCTGCTATGCAGTCAAAGGGTATTCATTCATGCCGCAATGCCTGCAATGGGATTGATGGTGTCGACATTCGACATGGTGGAGTATGCGCAGTTCCACTCGAGGCCTCTGCAATGTCTGGTCCTTTCCAAATGGAATAGGTTACATCAGACAATAAAAACTTAGACTATGGTCCTTCCTCTGGGAGTAACGAGGTCATTAGCCTTGTGGCCACAAACATCCCAGCTGGACAAAGGCAGACCCTTTTGGATATCAGATTGGGAGGTTCTGACAACAGGTGCCAGTCTTCAGGGCTGGGGATCAGTGTCAGGAAGAAGTTGCTTCCAAGGAAAGTGGACAAAGGAAGTAAGTTGCCTGCCAATAAATATATTGGAACTTTGGGTCATATATATGGCACTCATTCAGGCAAAGGACATTCTTCAGGGGAATCCAGTTCAAATTTTCTTGGACAATGCAAGAGCAGTAGCTTACCTCATTCATCAAGGAGGAACTCATAGCCAAAGAGCAATGAAGGAGGTAAACCGCACGTTAAGGTGGGCAGAACTTTATCATCCAGCCTTGTCCTCAGTGTTCATTCCAGGAGTCCTAAACTGGGAAGTGGATTTTCTCAGTCAGCACGACATTCATGCAAACAAATGGGCTTTACACCCTGAGGTCTTCGGACTCTGGTAGACAAGTGGGGGTTACCGGAGATAGATCTCATGGTGTCCCATCATAACAACAGAGTTCCCACATACAGGTCAGGAACAAAGGATCCCAAAGCGACCTTTGTGGATGCCCTGTCAGTTTGATGGGACTTTCATCTGGCCTATGTGTTTCTGCCAATCGACCTGTTGCCCAGGATGATGCAAAAGGTAAATCAAGGGAAGGGCACCATAATACTAATAGCTCCATCTTGGCCCAGAAGACATTGTCACACATCTGCAGAAGCTGTCGATGGATACTCCATTTCTACTCCCTCAACATCCAGATCTACTGTCTCAGGGTCCTTGCTATTACAAGCACCTGGATCGACTGTCTTTTACGGCGTGGCTCTTGAGACTTCTATCCTGAAATCAAGAGAATTCTAACAACAGGTAATTCAAACAATGCTCAGACCAAGGAAACCATCCTCAGCTTGCATTTATAACTGAATATGGCAAGCCTATATTCAGTGGTGCAAGGACAGGAAATTTGACCCTAGGTCTTTCAGAGTTTCAAGAGTCCTAGCATTCCTTCAGGCAGGAATGGACAAAGGTCTACGGGTGGCTTCGTTGAGAGTGCAGGTGTCAGCATTGTCTACATGGTTCCAAAAGAAAATTGCTAACTTACAGGATGTTGGCACTTTCTTCCAGGGAATGCTTCACATCCAACCTCCTTTCGTTCCTCCTGCAGTGCGCTTGGGATTTAAGTGTAGTCCTAAAGGCACTTCAATTTGCTCCATTTGAACCACTAAAGCAAGTGGATCTTAAATGGCCGACAGCTAAAGTTCTCTTTCTACTGACTATTGCTTCAGCTAGAAGAGTTTCGGGCATTAATATGTTGCCCTCCTTTTCTGATTCTTTATCCAGATAGAGCGGTTCTCAGAACCAATTCTAGTTATCTTCCTAAGGTGGTGTTGAAATTCCACCTTAACGAAGCAATTGTAGTCCCGGCGTTCCAAGGGCCGGACCTTTCTTTGTGAGATGCATCATTGGACATAGTCTATCTACGTGGATCGTACCAGTGCCATCCGAAAGACAGACAATCTCTTCATTCTCTACGGATTTCACAAGAGAGGATGGCCTGCTGATAAGCAGACACTGGGGAGGTGGCTTCGAATGACGATTTCAGAAGCATATTCTCAAGCTGATCTCCATATTCTGGATAATGTCTCTGCTCACTCTGCTCATAAGGTAGGTCCGTCATGGGAAGCACAACGTGGTGCTTCAGCTGAACAGATATGTAAAGCAGCCACATGGTCTTCCATTAACACATTATTAGACATTATGCCTTTGATACCTTTGCCTCTTAGGACACTGAATTCGGGCGAAGGATTCTCCTGTCCAATCAGGAGCATCCCCACCACTAAATTTGCTTTGGGACATCCCAATGTTAACTCTCTTTCACCTAAGTCCACAGCATCCACAGGGATCCCACCCTGATGCACCTGATTTGAGGATCCTTTCATCTACTAACCTCTTCCTTCTTGTAAGGAAGGGTGTGCATGTGTGTTCTTCTCGCCTGATTAGGGCTCTCTATGATGCTCCTGCATTGAGCTTTGGAAAACAACTGAATTGCCTGAGCCAGGAGGCGGGGATATAGAGGACTGGCCTGTTGCATTCTGGGATGCCGAAAGCTTTGATTGTTGGTGCCAATCTGCTGTCGTTACCTCATATCCCCAATATTTATCCCAATGTTCATCCTGCACCACATCAGAAAGTTATAGCTGTTTAAATGGTTGCAGAACAAAGGGATTCACCTTTACAGGATAAGAGGGGACAGACTAAGGTTATATGGTGATATTTGGTATCCAGCTGTAGGGTATTTTAAGGGAAATATTCCGGTGTTGGTCTGCGGAAGATCGCATGTTCCTGCAGATAGTTATGTGCAGAAGCAGAATATAGATATAAACTGTATTTACTGTATATTATGTATGCGGCGGGAATCCAGAGGAGACCACCCACAAGAGCAGTTGAGAAAGACATCGCCTACGTTTTCAAATCAACCTATGACCTCTACTGTACTGTAAAAGTGCATCCCTGTGTCCAATGGACAAAGGGATTAAGGTATCCATTGTATTGCTTTTGGAAGACTTGTATAAATAAAGCCTGCTGCAGGCCGGCCAGACACAAGACTCACAACGTTATCTATTTGATTACGGAGGACTGGACCAGGAAGCGCACGCGAATATTCTCACGTATGTACATTGACTGTAGCCATTATTCTGTTATATATATTGTCTTGTATTGTAGTGTATAATTTGTATTGTAAACCCCCTTTCAGAAATAATCCACTGTGGTGTCGGAACCCAGCGGTTAATCACAATTGGTGTTGTGTGCTCATTGCCCTGCTAAGGTTTAAAGTGTATTATTATTATTATTATTATTATTATTATTATTATTGCATAGCATTGCTGTAGAAGGTTTAAAGTGTATCTCTGGGTGTGTATGCGCTGCGAGTACTTTGTACCGTCAGTGCGGCGTGTGTACGCAAAGTCCGTACACTACGGAACCCTTGTACGCTAATAGCGTAACAGATGCGTAGTGTGAATTAAGTATAGCGGCCATAGCGGCTAAAGGTTTAAAGTGTATTTAAGGTGTTTTTAAGGTATAGCTTTCATTCCTGTAAAGATAATCAACATTATCACTATTAAACTTCTGACTGATTTCACTTTTTTATTTTTTTATAATAAATTCCTCAGAAGAAGGTGAACATAAGGGGGAAGGTGTTTGTGCCCTTTTAATGGCTCTTTTCACAACAAAACTGCCAGCCATGGAGGACAAAGAGAGTGAATCTGTAGCAGAGACAGAAACACTGTCCTCAATGTCAGTGCTGACAGAAAAATCTAATCAGCAGTGGGTACGCACGCTCATGTGGAGATGTGCAGGAAGAGGAGATGAAAATTCTTTCACTTTCTCTCCCTCAGCATTTTTGGGATGCTTGCTGCCTAACCCACCTGCTGTTGCTAGGTGGCAAGCGTCCCAAAGAACAAAGCTCAGGCTTACTAAGCCTGCCTTCGCAATGGTTATCACAGATGCGATCGCATTGTAAATGTAGGAAGGAGGTGCTATGCACAGGGAAGTGCAGATCTGCTTAGAGTGTCCTGAGGATGCCTTGAGCAGCTTCACAAACTGCAGGATGTTAGCCACAAGCAAGAGCCATGGGACAGCGACAGTGCCACCCACAGAGCCCTGGACTCTGCATGGTTGCCCCCCTAGTTATGGGCCTGGATTCAAGGTGCTAGCAATAATATAGTAGTACGTATTCAAAAATGTATCCTAGTGAGAAAAGACAATCTGGTCTATATCATACTTGCCAACATGACCCTCTCCATGAGGGAGAAAATGCTCTGTTCCTGGACTTTCCTGGTTATGTTGAATTGCCATCACCTGTGGTGAAACACCTTTCTTATTAATTAACTAGCTCACCACAGGTGATGGCAATCATACATTACCAGGAAAGTCCAAGAACAGAGCATTTTCTCCCTCATGGAGAGGTTCAGGTAGGCAAGTATGGTCTATATAACAGCCTTTTCAGTTATAAAGATGATGATAATACTGGATATCAGTGGTGAGAGCAATAGTACGTACACTGTCCTAGATGGAATATACTGAGGGGGTCCCTTGGCTTGTAAAACACTTGTGTTAAGTGTCTTTGTTTTTTGTTTTTTTTAATGGATCAGCATGGTTCCCTTTTGTGTTCAGCTGTGATTAATAACACCCTCAAGTGCCTATTTATTAGCACACCTGTTTCTTTTGTTTCATAATACTCTGAGATTGAATTCTGTGGGCATCCAACTACAAGTACAGTATGTATTGAGTTCTAAGAAAAGGCAGCTTGCTATACAGTAGTAGAACATCTCTATCTGATTGGTTCTAGGGATACATATTGTACTCACCAGAATCTGTTACAGGTAGATTTTCACTTATTTTGCACCATTACAGGTATACGTATGTGCACTTAAATTAAAGTGGGGAATACTGTATGGGTAGTTCCATAAAAACTGAAGCACAGTCTTCAATAGATGTTTGTTACGTCACAGCCTATGGTTTCATGCATATAAGGAATTACTTTAACAAGTTTAAAATAACGTAATTATTTTTACTTTTTTATGGGTGAAAAATAAGGACATGGACAAGAGAATGTACTTAATGAAATTATCCACATACATTTCTGTGCTACTGTCTTCTTTCTGTAAGACCGTTAATGATAGTATGTACTGTATGAACAAAATCAGGTCACTTGAGCCTGCAAGGCACTTCCTGTACATTCAAATAACATTATTTTACAGAGCATGTAAAGATAGTTAACCCATCTTGACTGGTCCTTGAAATATCAACAATAGGATTACATCGGGAAAATAAAATAGGTCAATTCACCATTGTCATTACATTTAATATTCAGAATAAATATTAAAATAAATTTATACTTTTACTGTTTAATACATTTTCTAAAACAATACTACTATAAAATATATAAAATGCATTTCTTGCAAAATTTCAATCAGTGCAGGCTTGGTAATGTGGTATAACATTTATCATAATACGGACTATCAGTGTGTACCTATGAGATAACACCAGCTATATTTTTAAACTATACTGTATTATGAACCAGCCTGACTGCAACTCAACCCAATATTAGCTTATATTGTAGCTGAATGTCATCTCTGAGCATGTTTCCATGTACATACAGTATCTCTCAAAGATTTAAATCTCTAATCTGAATGGGTTTAGACAGAGCATAACTTCTCAAACTTGGTCTTCAGGACCCCAAACAGTTCACATTTTCCAGGCCATCCAACAGGTGTACAGGTGTACTCATTGCTCACTGATACATTTTAAAAGATCTACAATTGAATCTAATTATTTCACTTGTGAGTCCACGAGGAGACCAGGAAAACATTAACAGTTTGGGGTCAAGAGGACCAAGTTTTATAACTTATGGTCTAGGGGGTCATCAAATTTCTTGGTATGTGCCCTCATTTGCAGGTGCTGCGCACAACTGCTACCGGTGCATGTGGCATTGAAGTAGTGTTTTCAGGGAGCAGGGCTGGGGATGACCCAATGCACCAGATGTGCTGGACAAGCCTCAAAAGGTATGTGGAAATGCCCACTACTAGTGCATGTACATGTTGCAGACCTTCCAACATGGGCCCTAATTCAGACCTGAATGCTGTTGTGTGAAATCGCACAGCAGTCGATTATCGAATGACTGTGCAGGCGCGAGCCCAAACAGTGAAAGAATGGTGCAAAAATTTAGATCACTAGGCGTACGCAAGGTGATTGACAGGAAGCGGACATTTGTGGGTGGTAACTGTCCGTTTTCTGTGAGTGTCAGGGAAAACGCAGGCATTCTAAAGCGTTTTCAGTGAGGGTGTGTGACGTTAGCTCCGGCCCGATTAGCCTGTTTGTATCGTACTGTAGGAATAAGTCCTGGGCTACGCGCAGACTGGAAAAATCATAAGATGGTGAGTGAGTTGCGAACGGAGTTGCAGATGTCGGCTGTCTGGTAAAAGTTTTCGCATGGTGTACGCATGCATTTGCACACTTGTCGGGGGAGTTTTCACTCTCTGTGGGCGGTGACTATCTGATCGCAGCCCTCTGCAAATTTGCAGTGGAGCGATCAGGTCTGAATTAGGCCCGTTGTCACTTCTTTAAGGTACAAAGGGCCTAATTCAGAGTCGATCGCAGCAGCAAATTTGATAGCAGTTGGGCAAAACCATGGGGGCCATTCCGAGTTGATTGTAGCTGTGCTAAATTTAGCACAGCTATGATCATCCACACTGTGATCATCCACATCCTCCCCTGCAGTGCACATGGTTTTGCCCAACTGCTAAAAAAAATTCCTGCTGCGATCAACTTGGAATTTTCCCCCATGTGCACTGCAGGGGAGGCAGATATAACATGTGCAGAAAGAGTTAGATTTGGGTGGGTTATTTTGTTTCTGTGCAGGGTAAATACTGGCTGCTTTATTTTTACACTGCAAATTAGATTGCAGATTGAACACAGCACACCCAAATCTAACTCTCTCTGCACATGTTATATCTGCCTCCCCTGCAGTGCACATGGTTATGCCCTACTGCTAAAAAATTTACTGCTGCGATCAACTTGGAATTACCCCCATGGTTTTACCCAACTGCTAACAAGTGCGCTGCTGCGATCAGGTCTGAATTACCCCCATAATGTACTGCTCCTAGATTTCCTAATCAATTTATCATTGCAGTCACCTGTGTTGAAACACTTTTCTCATCAATTAATTAGTTTAAAACAGGTGAGTGAAATAATAAATTGACGGGGAAGTCCCGGAGCAGATCATTTTGTACTGATGGAAGGGGTGATGTTGGAGGGGCCAATGATGTCCAAATTCCCCAACATATAAAGTTTGGGAGGTATACATGTGTATAACCACAACTTCAACCAGTATTAACTAACAGTATTAACTACTATAGCTGAACTACATCTGACTGAATCACCAGTGTTTTCATGTATAAGGGGTGTGCAATAAATTTCCAGATATGCAGTACATAGGTAGCGTAGACAGAATCTGTCTGGCTGTGAACTGTAATCCTGACTAAAATTCTGACTGTGAGCTGCTTTTGGGGAGGAAGCACCATCTCACACCACTGTGTTTGAGCAGTTTTCAGAATTTTGGTGCAGGAGACAGGTCCCTGGAAGACAAACAGTGCTGTGGCGTTCTGTGTCTGTGATCACCTAGGCCAATATTGCTGATGTGTGGGCCATAGTTGAGGTGGACACCAGGGTAAAAGGAGCCAAGTTAAAGTAGAAGACAGGCATCTCATCAGGATCCATTTACTTGATACTCCTCGAAAAGCTTGGCCTAAAAAAGGTTTCTGCAAGCTGGGTGCCCCATCAGCTGACTCAAGAGCCAGAAAATGGGTGTGGCCAAATTCCACATGGGGTGTGGCCAATGAAAATGGGGGCATGATACACATATGAGGGGAGGGGCAGATACACATATGACCCCCAATAGTGCCAGATACACGTTGTCCCACAGTGCCAGATATACATTGCCCCACAGTGCCAGATATACATTGCCCCACAGTGCCAGATACACATTGCCTCACTGTGCCAGATACACAAATGCTCCTAGAGTGCCAGATATACATTGCCTCACAGTGCCAGATACACATTGCCCCACAGTGCCAGATACACAAATGCCCCCACAGTGCCAGATATGCCCCCAGTGCCAGGTACACATGTCCCCCCAGTGCCAGATATGCCCCCAGTGCCAGATATGCCCCCAGTGCCAGGTATACATGCCCCCCACAGTGCCAGATATGCCCCCAGTGCCAGATATGCTCCCACTGCCAGGTATACATGCCCCCCCAGTGCCAGATATACCCCCAGTGCCAGATATGCCGCCATTGCCAGGTATACATGCCCCCCCAGTGCCAGATATGCCCCCAGTGCCAGATATACATGCCCCCCCAGTGCCAGCTATGCCCCCAGTGCCAGATATGCCCCCATTGCCAGGTATACATGCCCCCCCAGTGCCAGATATGCCCCCATTGCCAGGTATACATGCCCCCAAGTGCCAGATATGCCCCCAGTGCCAGATATACAGGAAGCCCCCCCTCCCCTGCTGCTGTCCTGTGTCTGTGGGAGGGGAGAAGAGCGCAGCCTGCGCCTCTCCTTCCCCTCAGCCTCCGGCGGGTGCAGGTGTCTCCGTTCAATTCAGCGCCGATCCGTGAGCCAATCAAAGGTCGCGGTCTGCGAGCTCTGATTGGCTCACGGGCGGCACTGAATTGAAGACACAGAGGGGCAGGAGGCACGCAGGGTAGCGCTCTCCTTCCCTCATCAGCAGGACAGAGCAGCGGTGAGCAGCAGAGGGAGGGGGGAGGGACGGGGAGCGGAGGCCTGTGGGTATGGCGACGGCAGATGCCGCCGGGTATATCCACGGGTGGCTGTGTGTGCAGCCCGTGCCCTCCACTCTGTCAGAGTGGCTGGGCCCGGGACAACTGTACACAGAGCACCCCCTTGATGGCGGCCCTGCATACAGTCCTGTACTTTGGACTGGTATGCTGCTTCGCCAAGTGGTTTGAGCGCATACAACTTTGCATAGGCTCCTCTGGCAAATATTTTCAAAAAATGTAATGTTCACTTTGTTTGTAAATACAGTATAATACATTTTGTACATCCGGAAGCATATTGCACACTCCTAATATTTATGTAATCAGCAGCAACTATTATTACTTGTGGTAATCAAGTATATAGATTTTATGGCTATGTAGTAGCCAGACAATTCTTTCTCAGGAATATAACTATAAATGTAATGTTATGTATTCAGGAATGTTCCAGTGTTAAATAGTAACACTTTTATTACTACCTTGCAACTAAAATGTAAATGTCTGCAAATCACTTAAGAGAATCTGTTACAAAATGAACATAGCAATGTTAGTAGTATATACATTTTTAAACTATATTGAAACATATTTGTAGTGCACTGCAATCAGTCTACTTGTCTGGTTTTTAGCATGTGCAATTGAAGAGGAAATGCACAAAACACACAGATAAGGTCTTAGCAACATGATAAGTAATTCAACTGATTTGCAGTAAACTAAGACAGAAATTTACTAAAGCTCCATTTTGGTCGATTTTCACTGATTTAAAATCTATCTCAATCGATGTTGGGTTTCAGGGGTTTATATTATTTTTTAAATATTAATAATTGTGTGTTTTGGCCTTGGAAGTACAAAAACGATTTTGATCGATTTTTAATTGGTCAAAATCTATCAAAATCGACCTTTAGTAAATTACCTCCTTATTATTATTATTTTTTTTATCACACAACTGCCCCAGTACATATCACAATATTCACCTTGATAAATTGTTAATCTGTGACCAGAGGCAGAACTCTGGGAGGCAACGGAGTCATCTGCCGCCGGGCTCCTGTTCTGAAGGGGGGCACCTCTCCTCTCATTCTGTGACACCATTGAATTAAGTTAATTTATAGCTGCTGCTATCATTTCAGTGGCCGACTTCCTCACTGGTCCCTGCACCTTACAAATCACACCCTCTTTATTATACTGAATATACACATTTTACAAGTGTCATAGCCAGGATTAGAAACCACAACCTATTACACTGGAAGCAGACACCTTACTGATGAAGCTGTTTTCTCCTGTATAGGAAATATGAGAATTCTAACTATATGAAGTTACTTCTCTGACAATTACATGTAACTTCATATAGTTAGAATTCTCATGCTTCCTCTACAGGAGCAAATAGCTCCATCAGTAAAGTGTCTGCTGTCATTGTAACAGGTCATGGCTTCTAATCCTGGGCATGACTGCTAAGAAATGTGTGATTTCAAATAAAAGATAATTAAATGTATAAATACAGTATATACATTTTTTCAGAACACTCCACATACATACATACACACACACACACACACACACACACACACACACACACACACACACACGCACACACACACACATATATTTTTCTTAATATAGGAAATAGGGGGGCACCAATATTTATCTTGCCTCCGGGCAATTGTGACGAACTTACGCCACTGTGTCTGTGACTATTATTTTACACTGTAAAACATTTTCAGGTTATCAAAAGTGTATTTACAAAACTTGTCATAATCTCTAGCAGCAAAAGCAGAATACAGATAAACAGGTGTAAAATACCAAGGGATATTAATCACTATCTGTATATCAAATGAAGATGGGATGTGATAAATTCACCTACATTTGCCAAGCGATATTTGAATACATCGCAGAAATGTATCAAATCTCACATGCAGAGACAAAGATTGAAATAAAGCTCAGTCCCTACAAATCTCTCCCTGCACTACTTATGATATTTTTCAGAATAGTAGTATGAGTGTTTCTGCGCTTCCACTGGTGGCAACATGGCTGTTAACAGAAGGAGACTCCATATTCTGCTTTGCCTGTCAGCAGGCAGGAATCATAGAGCAAGAGCAGGGGAAGCAGAGGAAAGCCTGCATAACGCCATCTGAAGATGATGTTATTATCACAAGCCACCTCCCCCCTCCTTCTCCACCACCCAGGTATTTTTTTACAATTTCAAGATCACAACAATTTTTACAATTATGGGAAATGCATGCTGCTTACTAAAAAAAAAAAGTGATATTAAGGGCTTGGAGGAAAACTTTGCGAATTCTCCTCCCAATTACCCATTAGCACAAATGGGTGATACTAAAATAATGTGAAAAGGATGTGAAAATAATAATGACAAATATGCCCACAAATGCCTAAAATAAGGAAATAACTATTTAACATTGTGTTCTGGTTTTGCGGAAAGCCCCACGTCTCGGGCCTCAGGATTTTAGGGGTGGCAGAATACCATTTATTTAATTATCTTATGAGTCCTTCTTAGGTATGTTACCAGCATATAACATAGAATTAAGTGTTCCCCTCTCTGCCTCATCATACCCAATGGGAGGAGTTCAGCTGTCTCATTTATCCCTGCTGTCTAAACTCCCCATTTTCAAATACCTGATACACCATAAGAGATATATGAACTGCCAGTGTTGATTAAAATTTCTCTGGTTGAAAATGCCCTAATGTTTAAAAAATGCACGGTGATGGCAAGGGAGCAGGAAAGGGGTTGTGCTGCTTTCTGTTTATGGCATATGTGAAGAAAAAAAGCTGCTTGATTGTATTAAGATCACAACTTTTAAAGTTATGTGATTTATGAATAATAATGATATTCCGTTTGCTAGGGCAGAACAATAGATATTTGGACTTTGGGTGGCCAGATGTTTGGGCTTGGTGATCTACTATAAAGGCTGAAAATATTTTGCGATCTACCAAGCAGGGACATTCACGTGCATCTTAGTCATGGCTAAAAATGGGTTGTGGCCATGGGGAATATACCACCAAATTCAGGACGGTTGGGTGGTATGCTTTTTAGGACGCTAAACCAATGAAATGTAAACTAATACCACTTTCAGACCGAAAAATCCCCAAAACCTGGATTGTTCTCAGATTTTTCAAGCCGGGTTGGACCCCGGTCAAAGCTCCTAACCCCCTTTCACACAACACATTTACCTGGGTTATTCCCGGGTCTACCCCTTTCACACAGAACCCGAGTCAGCCCTGTAATATACTGTGTGACAATACATTGACTTTTTTTTGCACACAGAGATGAGATCATGAAAAGCGGGTGGTGACAACTCACTGCATTGCATTAACCATGGCTGAAAAATTATTACTGAGTAGCCCGGAGCTCCTGAGTTCTTGCTGTTTTTTGATGTTTTGCACAGCAAATGAGAGACTGATGCAGCTGCTTACACTGTGCTACCTGGCACAGTCTTATTCCGAAAGGAGCAATTTCTGGAAGAGAGGACTAATACTCAACACCGGTATTTGTGCAGGAGGAGAGCAATGAATTTAGGTAACATTACGTCCACACTGAGATTTACCAGCGCAACAAATTAATCAACGTAGACCAGAGATCGCAGGCATGGAAAAGCTTTCTGGGCAACCATGGAAGCTTTTTAGCGAGAGCAGTGGATGGTACACTTTGGGATGTAGCATGCTACATTCAATTACCTGCTCGAACTTCTCCTACTAGCACTCACCAAGGGATGTACCAACTACTGCAAGACCATCGAGCCATGCAGGAGACTGGCGATTGTGTTGTGGTAGTACACAACCACGAGGGAATACTACGCCACCTCCTGCTTGTTCAGTGTAGGCATATCCACTGTGTGTATGCTAGTGCAGGAAGTGACCCAGGCATTGCTGGAAACCCTTTACCACCGCTTCATCTCCTTACCACAAAGTGACCGGCTAGATAACATGATAAAAGGGTTTCTGCAATGTGGATATCCCCAGTGCGGTGGAGCCATAGATGGGACCCATAAACCTATTATTGCCCCCAAAGACAACCTGGCAGATTACTGCAACCGCAAAGGCTGGCATACCATCATCCTGCAGGCTATTGCGGACCATTAGTATTGGTAAGTAGTATGTTGTATTATTATCTGAGTGATAAACTGTGCCCATGATGTATATTGTTAAACACAGCTAATATGTACACTGTTCAGTTTCACAGATGTCTTTATTGGCTGGCCTGGTCATGCTCATGATTCATGGGTACTGGGCAATTCAGGCTTGTTCCAGACAGTGGAAGAGAAGCAAGATGGCTGGTTGTTCCCTAGAGAGGTAAATATATTTCTGCTGTTTTCTTATGTTTTTTAAAGCAACCTTGGTCAAACTGTGGCTCTTCAGCTGTTGTGAAACTACAAGTCCCAGCATGCTCTGCCACAGTTTTGCTGCTGGGTGTTATGAGCCACGGTGGCTAATCTCCCTGCTAGGTGTGAGAGGATTTCCACCCAGCAGCCCCCCACCAGTTCCTAAGCAACCAGGATGCCGGACAGAGGGGGCCACAGTTTCTAAGTAACAGGGATGCTGCTGGTCATACGTGCAGCACTGCAGCTGCATAAAGTTAACAACTACTAGGCACTCCCAGGCTAGCTCTCCCCTATTGGCTGGTACTGTTGTTAAAAGCCAGCCCAAATCTCAGTGGCGGTTATAGTTTGTGCCTTTGTGTAAAAGCCGCTGGTCCTTGTCCGCAAGCCTTACTGGTTCTGTGGATACTCTGCTGGATTTTCTGCTGCCTGTCCTGTTACTGCCCTGTTTTCATCCACCTCCTGGCTAGTGTGTTAACCTTTCATTTACCTTCCTAGTGTACCTGTGCTCAGTCTACAAGATATACAATTTACTGTGTGCCTGCATTCCATCTGCTCAGTGCCTGCATACCATCTACTCAGTGCCTGATAGCCATCTTCACAGAGTCTCATCTGTCCTGGCTGAGATTGTGACCCAGCTCTGACCTCACCCTGCATGCTCCTGTGTGTTTCTAATCCCTAGTTACTCCCCAATATGTTATCCTGTGGTCTCCAGCCTTTTGTGTGAGCCCTACTGCTGGAAGTTTAAGTCCAGGAGGCCCCCTAAGTACTGGTGTGCATATGTAGTACTAAGGGAACAGCAGGGGGTTGCTATTGGCAAAATATCCTCTTGAGGGCTCTAGGGGTCTCAAGCCAATAGTGCTGGAGGTCCCCAACACTAGGAATGCTAAAACTTTGGCAGGGCATGCTGGGATGTGTAGTTGCACAACAGCTGGAGGGTCACAGGTTGGCCAGGCCTCTAATAGTAGATTGCAATTTTTGTACAGGGCCGGCCTGTTAAGTTGTGTACCATTTTACAAACATGTAGTACTAGATATTTGTTTATTATAGGGAGATTTTTGGTCAAGTCTCACACCAAAAGTACAGAAAATTATTTTGAAACAGATGTGTTGGAAAATTATTAGGCCATTTTGTCTGTCTGAAAGTGGTATTAGAAAACATATCAGTTTTATATTAATGAAAAAGTCGGGAAGAATGTCATCAGATGTCCCCAATATTCCCTTTGTTTTTCCATCAAATCTCAGGTGCAGGTAAGTAAATTTGAATTTAATGGCAGATAAGAACCTCTTGACCCATCTAGTCTGTCCTAAACACATGTTCACACACACACACACACACACACACACACACACACACACACACACGTTATTTTTTTTATCAAAAGGGAGACAATTAACCTGCCAGCATATTTTTGCAGTGTGGAAAGAAACCAGGGTACCAGGAAGAAACTCATTAAAGCACAGGAAGAATATACAAACTCCACACAGTTAGGGCCATGGTGGAAATCAAACTCATGACCTCAGTGTTGTGAGGCAGTAATGCTAACCATTACACCATCTGTACTGCTCTTAAGTACTAGGGACCAGGTGCCTCTGAGACAAGGGTGCACCTATATACCTGGGACTAGGGGTGTAGCTATATACCAAGGACCAGGTGTCTCTGAAACAGGAGTGCAGCTATATATAAGGGTCAGGTGTCTCTGAGACAGGGGTGCAGCTGTGGGACAAGTTTCTGACCTATTTATTTTTAGCAGCTGCTGCTCTGCATCTTTGCCTTCTGAAGCACAGGGAGTGCCCCAGCCTCGCAATGTCCCTGGGCTGGTGTCCACCAGTGTCTCGCACACACCAACCACCTGCTCTGGGGAGAAG
Source organism: Pseudophryne corroboree (assembly GCF_028390025.1). NCBI lineage: Eukaryota > Metazoa > Chordata > Amphibia > Anura > Myobatrachidae > Pseudophryne > Pseudophryne corroboree. The sequence goes on along the minus strand of NC_086448.1, from coordinate 616,174,146 downwards.
CTTGAACATGGCACTTCTGGGATTTGGGCACCACTGCTGCCCAGGAGCAGGGAGCTCTCACTGCTGAAGGTGAAACGGAAGAACTGGGCGCACCACTAGCGTGACATGCATCACAGTGGGCATCCGGCAATAGGGACTGCATTGAGCATGGTGAGCTGGGTCTGTGGTTGCGCCACCCCTAGTGCACTGTACCCTTTGGCTCTGGCCTCAGCCAATAAGAACAGATAGTGGGGTCAACTTGATTCTTATTAGCTGCTGCTATATGTCACTGTGATCTACCGTTCCAGAGCCCATGGTCAACCAGTCAATTGCAATTAATGCTTTAAGTACCCCTTCCTCAATGTGCACCTGAGCCTAGATAATTCACCTATATATCCTTCATGGCCAATGCTTTACATGACCGGATTCTGTTCCTGCTCCTTCCATAAACTATGTTAATAAACATATACTGTATGTTGTCTGTGCAAAGTTAACAGCAATAGAAAGGTAAATGCACCCCACATATCTGCACTTTCAATTTCTATCCTATACATGTTCAGAATAACATTTGGGCATGGGTCATTCTATAAAACACATAATTGCTATTTATTATTTAGAATGGAAATGGCAAAGCTGTTGTAATACATTAAATATGCCTCCTCTTGTATGAATGGTGAACAGTTATACAAAGGTTAATGAACATTTGTGCATAAGCTCTTCAATGTTAATTATTCCTAAAATAAATAATATTTCAGTAGAGTGTACCTTTAAGAACTGTATACACTTTCAACACTGTAATATTGTTTTCATCAGATCTGATTTTCCATTTGGAAAACACATCTGGCTAAAAGATTTCTTGAGTCTCAAAGGCTTATATTCCATTATACACTGGGAGTCTGACAAATTGCCCATTTACAAACTGCACAGCTACTGTGGCATTCTTCAGAATACACATATGAGCATATAGTGATAGAAAACTCACTTCATAGTGCTCTTAAAATACATGCAAACATAATGTATTAATTCTTCGGTCCTAATCAAATGGTAGTATAATATATTTTCTGAAATAAAATGGGTGAAATTTATTGTAATTGGTGATAAATGTGCAGTTACTACACCTTCCTACACAATTACTTGTACTCTTCTGTTTTTAGGGTATGCGGTTAGCATACTGATCATCGGTCACAATACAGACACCGGGGGCACCATACCGCCGCTGGTATACCGACGAGGTCGGTGATTCTCCCTCTATGGTTGCCCACGATGCCCGTAGAGGGAGAATAGAACCTGTGGCGAGCAAAGCTCTCCACCGAGCCCCAAGGAGCTTTATTGCGCTCGCCCCCCTGCCACCATTCCACCACTTGGGATACCGATGTCGGTATACTGACATTCGGCATCCCATGCAGCGGGCAAGCATACCAAACCCTTTTTTAGAAATGTCCCCAAAGGCGTTTCAGATATTTCCCTAAGTTGTTTTTAGGAAGACTAGTTGAAGGCATTTGTTATTCGCCGAATGTGACAACAACTTAGTTTGTGCAGAGTTGAATGGAAATGGATTCTAAACTGCAAGCTTAAAATGAAGCACGAAGCACCCAGCTCAGAAGGGGTAGCATATTCACCTCTTTTACTCACCAGTGAACAGTAATATAAGCTACTGGTTTATGATACAGAGTACACACGCCATATAGTACATATGGACAGTAATATTAACAACTCTGTGGTAATCTTTCTTTTGGCAATGGGAAACATCTGTCTTAAACATGTGCCTACCACATACAATTTTAAACTATAATCAGAATCCATTTTTACATCAGAGTCTGAGGGATGTTTTCTCTTATTTCTCTGTACAACTAATACCTGAGAAGGATGATGATGATGATGATGACACATTTACTACTTAACTAAGGAAATTTTAAAAGGATTACTGGAAGCATCCCAATAACTAGAACACCACCATCAGCTGAACCATCTAAGCTTGCACAAGCTCTATGGCAGGTGCAGATTTTTCAGCTGAATATGGCCTCCAAAATATACAGTTGAACATTTGAGAGTGCAAACACTTCAGTGACACACTTGTAGCTCTCCCGTAATATGCCCATAAGATAGACCATCTCCATGTGTGTAATATTCACCTCCCAGTCACTGCCCAAGAACGCCAAGAACTTTTCCAAGACATTTCTAATACCATGCGCATTACTGGCTCTGCTAAGTGCTCATTTTATCTGCGTTCTAAGTTTAGGGGGAGCATCCTTAAAGGCAGCGAAGAGCAACCTTCTACAATAAAAGTGTGGCACTACTGTACATTCAAAAAGTTCGCACATTACTCAAATCTTCAGTTATAAGATAAAACAATACAGTTATTCAATTCAGTATACAGTATACTATTCAGTTATCAGCAGGTCCTTCAATAAGATACACAAACTACAAATCTGAATATTGAATGTGACTAATGGGTGAACAGATTTTCCACCAGCTCTCAGGAGCAGAACAGACACAAGGCAATTATGCAGAGAGGATTCCATCCATCAACCTGTTGTGCTTTTTGGTTTAATGTGTACAGTTATAGGGAAAAACATAGAATAAGCTCATTTAATTCATTCTGTGTTTTATGATCTGCCGTGCTTCTCCTCCCACCCAGCTTCTTTATTACTGTCAGCATTTTCATTACAGCAGCTTATATGTTATGCTCTTAGCTTTAATAGAATAGAGAATATTCATAAATAAATATTTAATAACTTACTGGCGCGAAGTTCTGTTAGAATCTTTTTTCAAAATTTATTATTTGAAGACAGTAAAGCAATGTTGTTAAACACAAACTTAAGGATTTATATGGGTTAAGTATTTTTAGATAGAAAACAATCCTTAACTATACCTCCCAACTGTACCGATTCCAGCGGCAGATGACATGTGTGAAGATCAGAGAAGAGGGGGGTGGGGGGGGGTTGGGGTATGCATTTTACAACTTAACTAGCTAATGTTTTTTACAAAATAAATCCCCAAAATTGTAAATTTTTATATTACCATATTATGTAAATGATAGCTATTTAAACCCAATTCAGTATAATTTTATTAACAAATGTGCAATCTGTTAATACAATTAAACTATTATATGGGTTAAATAGCTATAATTTACATAAGTTGGTCATTTAACCAAACTTACAATTTGGAGAAAATATTTGGAAAAAATTGATATATACAGTAAGAAAATATTCACAGTCCCGCATGAAGAACAGCAAGCAGCAGGTGACCCCAAGGATAACCCATGAATACTGGTTGGGAGGGAAAGAGGGCAATGGGTGGTGGGCTGCTGTAGTGCAGTCAACAGTTCAGGCTGATGGGCAACTCTATCGGGATCACCCATCGCAGCAACCATTTCCGGCAGTGATTGTAGCCAGTGAAGAGAATAGTAGCTGCAACTTCTCTGATCATCCACAGTGTGGGATAATGGAAGACTGTTTTCTTGCAGCAATGAGTCCTTTTAAGATCAGCCCTCTTCTGAATTCCGCCGGCAGGAGGAACTTAAGAAAGGTCACCGTGGCAGCCAAGGGGCTGGCCTGGTGGACCCATTCATCCTCATCACCCATCAAAAGAGATTAATTTAGCCTGTATTGATGTGTAATCAAAGCAGGAATACTCAGAATCCACCAAGGCCACCAGTCAATTGAGTAGGAGAAAGTAGAGATGTGCGGCTGGCACTTTTCGTGTTTTGTATTTTGGTTCTAGTTCCATCCTCGTGTTTTGTATCTGGATTGGTTTTGCCAAAACTAGCCTTTCGTGTTTTGGTTTTGGTTCTGGTTCCATCCTCGTGTTTTGGATCTGGATTTGTTTCACAGCATTTGGGAGGTAATTTTGATCCTATGGTATTATTAACCTCAATAATATTCATTTCCACTCATTTCCAGTCTTTTCTGAACACCTCACAATATTGTTTTTAGGCCAAAAGGTTGCACCGAGGTGGCTGTATGAATAATCTAAGTGACACAAGTGTGCAGCACAAACACCTGGCCCATCTAGGAGTGGCACTGCAGTGGCAGACAGGATGGCAGATTTAAAAAATAGTCTCCAAACAGCACATCATGCAAAGAAGAAAAAGAGGTGCAATGAGGTAGCTGTATGACTAAGCTAAGTGACACAAGTGTGCGGCACAAACACCTGGCCCATCTAGGAGTGGCACTGCAGTGGCAGACAAGATGGCAGGTTTAAAAAATAGACCCCAAACAGCACATTGTGCAATGAAGAAAATGAGGCGCAATGAGGTAGTTGTATGACTAAGCTAAGCAACACAAGTGTGCGGCACAAACACCTGGCCCATCTAGGAGTGGCACTGCAGTGTCAGACAGGATGGCACTTAAAAAAAATAGTCCCCAAACAGCACATTATGCAAAGAAGTAAAATAGTTGCAATGAGGTAGCTGTATGACTAAGATAAGCGACACAAGTGTGTGGTACAAACACCTGGCCCATCTAGGAGTGGCACTGCAGTTGCAGACAGGATGGCATTTAAAAAAACTAGGCTTCAAACAGCACATCATGCAATGAAGAAAAGACGTGCAATGAGGTAGCTGTATGACTAAGCTTAGTGACACAAGTGTGCAGCACAAACACCTGGCCCATCTAAGAGTGGCACTGCAGTGGCAGAGAGGATGGCACTTTAAAAAAAATAGTCCCCAAACAGCACATCATGCAAAAAAGAAAAAGAGGTGCAGTGAGGTAGCTGTATGACTAAGCTAAGTGACACAAGTGTGCGGCACAAACACCTGGCCCATCTAAGAGTGGCACTGCAGTGGCAGAGAGGATGGCACTTAAAAAAAAAATAGTCCCCAAATAGCACATCATGCAAAAAAGAAAAAGAGGTGCAGTGAGGTAGCTGTATGACTAAGCTAAGTGACACAAGTGTGCGGCACAAACACCTGGCCCATCTAAGAGTGGCACTGCAGTGGCAGAGAGGATGGCACTTAAAAAAAAAATAGTCCCCAAATAGCACATCATGCAAAGAAGAAAAGAGGTGCAATGAGGTAGCTGCATGACTAAGCTAAGCGACACAAGTGTGAGGCACAAACAACATGGGACATGCTGGAATTTGCCCAAGTGTAATACACGCACAATATTGGTGGCACAGGAGAGCGTACCCCTAAACCACACACACACATGGTAAAGCCTGTAAACTTAATTTGCATAATAATAACCCTTTTATTTGGAGCTATTATAATAATATGCAACACAGGCGAGCGTACCCCTACAGCACACAGGGCAAACCCTGTAAAAATGATTTGGATAATAATAAAAGTAATGTATATAAGCCTTTTATTTGAGGTAAATGACATACAGCACAAGACACCACCACTGCACTGATGCAGCACAAGAGAGCACCACCTGACTCGACTTGTACAGCAGTACCACTGGACATATACGGCAGTATCACTGGACTTTATTTATATGCCAGTACCGCTGGAATTATACGCCAGTACCACTGGAATTATATTGCAGTATCACTGGAATTATACGGCAGTACCACTGGAATTATACGGCAGTACCGCTGGACATATATGGCAGTATCACTGGACTGGATTTATATGCTAGTACCGCTGGAATTATACGCCAGTACCACTGGAATTATACGACAGTATCACTGGAATTATATGGGAGTACCACTGGACATATACGGCAGTATCACTGGACTGGATTTATATGTAAGTACCACTGGAATTATCCGCCAGTACCACTGGAATTATACGGCAGTATTATTGGATTTATATGGCAGTACCGCTGGACATATACGGCAGTATCAGTGGACATATACGGCAGTATCACTGGACATATACAGCAGCACAGGGACACCACCACTGGACTGATGCAGGATAACACAGCACCACTGCAATGGACTGGACTTATACAGCAGCACTGGACATATGGCAGCAAAGGACACCACCACTGTGACTGGACTGATGCAGCACAATACACCACCACTGAACTGATGCAGCACAGCACCACTGGACTGGACTTATACAGCAGCACCGGACATATGGCAACAGAGGACACCACCACTGTGACTGGACTGACGCAGCACAAGACACCACCACTGTACTGATGCAGGACAACACAGGACCACTGGACTGGACTTATACAGCAGCACTGGACATATGGCAGCAGAGGACACCACCACTGTGACTGGACTGATGCAGCACAATACACCACCACTGATCTGATGCAGCACAACACAGCACTACTGGACTGGACTTATACAGCAGCACTGGACATATGGCAGCAGAGGACACCACCACTGTGACTGGACTGATGCAGCACAAGACACTACCACTGTACTGATGCAGGTCAACACAGCACCACTGGACTGGACTTATACAGCAGCACTGGACATATGGCAGCACAGGACACAACCACTGTGACTGGACTGATGCAGCACAAGACACTACCACTGAATGGATGCAGGATACTGAGGACGGAGACACGTCCTCTCTCTACATTCTACAATGCCGGAGTGAAAATGGTAGTGACGCGCGGCTCCTTATATGGTATCGAAACAATCTGACAGCGGGATGATTACGTTTTGTCTCTTTCTGGTTTCTGAGTCAGGCGGGAAAATCTGATCCGGGCTCGGGTAGTGAAGTCCGGTAGGGTTCGGTTCTCAGGGAACCGAACCCGCTCATCTCTAGGAGAAACCAATTGTTATTAGCTGACACAAAGGGCAGGGCCAAGGATTCCATGTCATGATCCTTAAGCAGCTGGCAACACTAGTGTTCAGTTGTTTTGTATTTTTAAAATTTTAGTAAATAGAGAGGCACCCAGTGAGGCAAGAAAGATGTCCAGCAAAGGAAGATACTGTATATGTTGTTTTATTGCAGTAACAAGAATATCTCAAAATCACACTCATGGTTCTTGATGTGATGCATTCAGTATTAAATCCAGTTATTCTCTTGACAACCACCAAGAAATTGATAGTGGATATGTGCCAGGGTTGCCCTCCACACGTTACACTTACAAATTTGATCGAAGGTGTGTAAATAGTGCACTATGGGGTCTTGGATGGAGATAAAGTGGACAGAGATAAAGTACTAACCAATCAGCTCCTAACTGTAGGTTTTCAAATCCAGTCTGTGACATGGTAGTTAGAAGCTGATAGGCTGGTACTTTATCTCCACCCACTTTACCTCCATCCAAAGCTTAGTTAATAGAGCCCTGTAAGTCATGAGGAACCTCCACCCTCCCAATAACACTTTCAGTCAGGATGCAGGTGAATCCCCAAATGGTGATGAAAAGGTACATAACATAAAAAAAACTTTTATTTATATCTCTATAAAACTATCTAAAGCAGAACACAAAGAATCATACTGAAGCAGGTACTTTAGGTAATGAGCACAGACCTGGAAGCATCCAACTTTTTTCAGACCAACCAGAAAGAGTCTTTTAGAATAACAGTTGCACAGTGTGAGCAAAAGTCACCCACTGGCACCCAAAACACCCATGAATAAAGCAACATACATCCAGGGGCGTAGGGAGCGTGGGACAAGTGGAGCTTGAGCTCCAGTCACCGCTGGGGACGGAAGGCGCCGGCTCCCTGTAACACAGCTGATCTCGGGGTAGGAGGAGATGACTAGAAGAGAGGGAAGGGATGACCACCACACTGCCTGCATGTTACATATCACTGATTGCACAGTACAGAGAGTCCAGTGCAGTGCAGTGTGGTGTGTTGTTAGGGTACAGGGGAGGTTTGGAGGCTTGTCAGAATAAGCTTCCTGGCTGTCTGGGATCTGCATTCAGTGATCTGGAACATTCAGGCAGTGTGATAGCCACCCCTTCCCTTTCCTCAGTCCTTTACTTCTACCCACGAGCTCCAGCCTATCAATCACATAGAAGCTCCGGCCCTCGAGGCTGGAATGAGGAGCTGCTCTGCTGCTGTCCTCTTGGTGAGAATTAATGTGTGTATACTGTGTGTTTATCTGTTTATACTGTGTGTTTATGTGTATATGTCTGTGTTTGTGTGTAAATGTGTTTGTGTGTTAATGTGTGTGTAAATGTCTGTGTGCTAATGTGTATACATGTATGTGTTTATGTGTGTGTATATATATATATATATCTCTTTGTTTACAGTATGTGTGAGTCTATGTGTGTGTTTATGTATGTCTGTGTGTATATATGTATGTCTGTGTATATCTGTGTGTGTATATTTGTGTGTTTGTGTGTATGTGTATATATCTGTGTATATTTGTGTATTTATGTATGTCTGTGCCTAAATGTGTGTGAATATGTATGTATGTATGTATGTATGTATGTATGTATGTATGTATGTGTGGTGGTGGGTGGGGGCGCCATGACATGACCCTGCTCCAGGTGCCATGTCTCCACGCTACGCCTCTGCATGCACCCTATATAAACCCCAATCCACCATTTTGTCCTTTCAAAGGTAGTAAGCATATTTTAGAGGAGGAGGTGGTTGTTTGTGAGAGAGTTAGGTTGTTGTATTATTTGGAGAGGTGTACCAGAGAGGTGGATTAGGCATGGCATCCTACAGAGTGGGCAGAAAAAGGAGAAAGCCATGTCCATGCAAGAGGCCTGTAAGAGTGTGAGGAGGAGGTGCTGGAGAGTGATGTGGAGGATAGTGATGAGGAGGCTGCTGCATCAGCAACTGGCAAGACCAAGTCAGGGCACAATGTGAGGTTTTCTTATGAAGAAAACTGCACCTGGTCCATGCCATGGTGCAGGTGTTCCCATACATGCTAGGTACCCAGGTGTAAAGGACCCCTGCCTTCTAGAATTCAGTCATGTGGAGGTCAGTCCTAGATGCCATAAACGTGCTCAGATCCTGCCATTGGGACCTCAGGAACATTAAAAAGTATGATGACATCAAACGAGGTCAGAAGGTAAAGATGGCTGAGGTGCTCCCAGGAGTGCATGTAGTGGACATGGAACGACCAGCGTCGCCACCTCATTCTGGTGAGTAAATGAAAAAATGTTCCCTTTTAACAGTAACAACTTACTGTAAATCAGAGGCAAGTGTGATTTTTTAGGCCTCTTTACAGATACATTTATATATTTCACATAATTTTTTTGGTTTAAATAAATTATTACTAGTGATGAGCGGGTTTGGTTCCTCGGAATCCGAACCCCCCCCGAACTTCACCCATTTTACACGGGTCCGAGGCATACTCGGATACTCCAGGATTGCTCGGTTAACCCGAGCGCGCCCGAATGTCATCATCCCGCTGTCGGATTCTCGCGAGATTCGGATTCTATATAAGGAGCCGCGCGTCGCCACCATTTTTCACTCGTGCATTGGAAATGATAGTGAGAGGACGTGGCTGGCGTCCTCTCACTTTGTTTCAGAACTTTCAGGGGGCTGCAAATATGGGGACCAGCAGTATTATAGGAGGAGTACAGTGCAGAGTTTTGCTGACCAGTGACCACCAGTATTATACGTTCTCTGCCTGAAAAACGCTCCATATCTGTGCTCAGTGTGCTGCATATATCTGTGCTCACACTGCTTTATTGTGGGGACTGGGGACCAGCAGTATTATATAGGAGGAGTACAGTGCAGAGTTTTGCTGACCAGTGACCACCAGTATTATACGTTCTCTTCCTGAAAAACTCTCCATATCTGTGCTCAGTGTGCTGCATATATCTGTGCTCACACTACTTTATTGTGGGGACTGGGGACCAGCAGTATTATATAGGAGGAGTACAGTGCAGAGTTTTGCTGACCAGTGACCACCAGTATTATACGTTCTCTGCCTGAAAAACGCTCCATATATGTGCTGCATTGTAGTATATAGTAGGAGTACTGTGCATAATTTTGCTGACCACCAGTACATAATATATAGCAGTACGGTACAGTAGGCCACTGCTCTACCTACCTCTGTGTCATCAAGTATACTTTCCATCCATACCTGTGGTGCTTTTCAGTTTTGCACAGTTTGCTGACCACCAGTATATTATATATAGCAGTACGGTACAGAAGGCCACTGCTCTACCTACCTCTGTGTCGTCAAGTATACTTTCCATCCATACCTGTGGTGCATTTCAATTTTGCACAGTTTGCTGACCACCAGTATATAATATATAGCAGTACGGTACAGAAGGCCACTGCTTTACCTATCTCTGTGTCGTCAAGTATACTATCCATCCATACCTGTGGTGCATTTCAGTTTTGCACAGTTTGCTGACCACCAGTATATAATATATGTCAGTACGGTACAGTAGACCACTGCTCTACCTACCTCTGTGTCGTCAAGTATACTTTCCATCCATACCTGTGGTGCATTTCAGTTTTGCACAGTTTGCTGACCACCAGTTTATAATATATAGCAGTACGGTACAGAAGGCCACTGCTCTACCTACTTCTGTGTCGTCAAGTATACTATCCATCCATACCTGTGGTGCATTTCAGTTTTGCACAGTTTGCTGACGACCAGTATATAATATATAGCAGTACGGTACAGAAGGCCACTGCTCTACCTACCTCTGTGTCGTCAAGTATACTATCCATCCATACCTGTGGTGCATTTCAGTTTTGCACAGTTTGCTGACCACCAGTATATAATATATAGCAGTACGGTACAGTAGGCCACTGCTCTACCTACCTCTGTGTCGTCAAGTATACTATCCATCCATACCTGTGATGCATTTCAGTTTTGCACAGTTTGCTGACCACCAGTATATAATATATGGCAGTACGGTACAGTAGGCCACTGCTCTACCTACCTCTGTGTCGTCAAGTATACTATCCATCCATACCTGTGGTGCATTTCAGTTGTGCGCAGTATATATAGTAGTAGGCCATTGCTATTGATACTGGCATATTATTCCACACATTAAAAAATGGAGAACAAAAATGTGGAGGGTAAAATAGTGAAAGATCAAGATCCACTTCCACCTCGTGCTGAAGCTGCTGCCACTAGTCATGGCCGAGACGATGAAATGCCATCAACGTCATCTGCCAAGGCCGATGCCCAATGTCATAGTAGAGAGCATGTAAAATCCAAAAGACAAAAGTTCAGTTAAATGACCCAAAAATCAAAATTAAAAGCGTCTGAGGAGAAGCGTAAACTTGCCAATATGCCATTTACGACACGGAGTGGCAAGGAACGGCTGAGGCCCTGGCCTATGTTCATGGCTAGTGGTTCAGCTTCACATGAGGATGGAAGCACTCATCCTCTCGCTAGAAAAAGGAAAAGACTTAAGCTGGCAAAAGCACAGCAAAGAACTGTGCGTTCTTCTAAATCACAAATCCCCAAGGAGAGTCCAATTGTGTCGGTTGCGATGCCTGACCTTCCCAACACTGGATGGGAAGATGTGGCGCCTTCCCCCATTTGCACGCCCCCTGCAAGTGCTGGAAGGAGCACCCGCAGTCCAGTTCCTGATAGTCAAATTGAAGATGTTACTGTTGAAGTACACCAGGATGAGGATATGGGTGTTGCTGGCGCTGAGGAGGAAGTTGACAAGGAGGATTCTGATGGTGAGGTGGTTTGTTTAAGTCAGGCACACGGGGAGACACCTGTTGTCCGTGGGACGAATATGGCCATTGACATGCCTGGTCAAATTACAAAAAAAAATCACCTCTTCGGTGTGAAATTATTTTAACACAAATGCGGACAACAGGTGTCAAGCCGTGTGTTGCCTTTGTAAAGCTGTAATAAGTAGTGGTAAGGACGTTAACCACCTCGGAAACATCCTCCCTTATACGTCACCAGCAGCGCATTCATCATAAGTCAGTGACAAGCTCAAAAACTTTGGATGACAGCGGAAGGAGTCCACTGACCACTAAATCCTTTCCTCTTGTAACCAAGCTCCTGCAAACCACACCACCAACTCCCTCAGTGTCAATTTCCTCCTTACACAGGAAAGCCAATAGTCCTGCAGGCCATGTCACTGTCAAGTCTGACGAGTCCTCTCCTGCCTGGGATTCCTCCGATGCATCCTTGAGTGTAACGCCTACTGCTGCTTGCACTGCTGTTGTTGCTGCTGGGAGTCGATCGTCATCCCAGAGGGGAAGTCGGAAGACCACTTGTACTACTTCCAGTAAGCAATTGACTGTCCAACAGTCCTTTGCGAGGAAGATGAAATATCACAGCAGTCATCCTGCTGCAAAGCGGATAACTCAGGCCTTGGCAGCCTGGGCGGTGAGAAACGTGTTTCCGTTATCCACCATTAATTCATAGGCAACTACAGACTTGATTGAGGTACTGTGTCCCCGGTACCAAATACCATCTAGGTTCCATTTCTCTAGGCAGGCGATACCAAAAATGTACACAGACCACGGACATGTGGACAAGTGACGCAGGGCAGACTCAGGACTATATGACTGTGACAGCCCACTGGGTAGATGTATTGCCTCCCGCAGCAAGAACAGCAGCGGCGGCACCAGTAGCAGCATCTCGCAAACGCCAACTCGTTCCTAGGCAGGCTACGCTTTGTATCACCGCTTTCCAGAAGAGGCACACAGCTGACAACCTCTTACGGAAACTGAGGAACATCATCGCAGAATGGCTTACCCCAAATGGACTCTCCTGGGGATTTGTGACATCGGACAACGCCAGCAATATTGTGCGTGCATTACATCTGGGCAAATTCCAGCACGTCCCATGTTTTGCACATACATTAAATTTGGTGGTGCAGAATTATTTAAAAAACGACAGGGGCGTACAAGAGATGCTGTCGGTGGCCAGAAGAATTGCGGGCCACTTTCAGCATTCAGCCACCGTGTGGCAAAGACTGGAGCACCAGCAAACAGTCCTGAACCTGCCCTGCCATCATCTGAAGCAAGAGGTGGCAACGAGGTGGAATTCAACCCTCTATATGCTTCAGAGGATGGAGGAGCAGCAAAAGGCCATTCAAGCCTATACATCTGCCTACGATATAGGCAAAGGAGGGGGAATGCACCTGACTCAAGCGCAGTGGAGAATGATTTCAACGTTGTGCAAGGTTCTGCAACCCTTTGAACTTGCCACACGTGAAGTCAGTTCAGACACTGCCAGCCTGAGTCAGGTCATTCCCCTCATCAGGCATTTGCAGAAGAAGCTGGAGAGATTGAAGGAGGAGCTAAAACAGAGCGATTCCGCTAGGCATGTGGGACTTGTGGATGGAGCCCTTAATTCACTTAACCAGGATTCACGGGTGGTCAATCTGTTGAAATCAGAGCACTACATTTTGGGCACCGTGCTCGATCCTAGATTTAAAACCTACCTTGGATCTCTCTTTCCGGCACACACAAGTCTGCTGGGGTTCAAAGACCTGCTGGTGAGAAAATTGTCAAGTCAAGCGGAACGTGACCCGTCAACAGCTCCTCCTTCACATTCTCCCGCAACTGGGGGTGCGAGGAAAGGGCTAAGAATTCCGAGCCCATCCGCTGGCGGTGATGCAGGGCAGTCTGGAGTGAGTGCTGACATCTGGTCCGGACTGAAGGACCTGCCAACGATTACTGACATGTCGTCTACTGTCACTGCATATGATTCTCTCACCATTGAAAGAATGGTGGAGGATTATATGAGTGACCGCATCCAAGTAGGCACAACAGACAGTCTGTACGTATACTGGCAGGAAAAAGAAGCAATTTGGAGGCCCTTGCAGAAACTGGCTTTATTTTACCTAAGTTGCCCACCCTCCAGTGTGTACTCTGAAAGAGTGTTTAGTGCAGCCGCTCACCTTGTCAGCAATCGGCGTACGAGGTTACTTCCAGAAAATGTGGAGAAGATGATGTTCATCAAAATGAATTATAATCAATTCCTCCATGGAGACATTCACCAGCAATTGCCTCCAGAAAGTACACAGGGACCTGAGATGGTGGATTCCAGTGGGGACGAATTAATAATCTGTGAGGAGGGGGATGTACACAGTGAAAGGTGTGAGGAATCGGACGATGAGGAGGAGGTAGACATCTTGCCTCTGTAGAGCCAGTTTGTGCAAGGAGAGATTGATTGCTTCTTTTTTGGTGGGGGCCCAAACCAACCAGTCATTTCAGTCACAGTTGTGTGGCAGACCCTGTCGTTGAAATGATGGGTTTGTTAAAGTGTGCATGTCCTGTTTATACAACATAAAGGTGGGTGGGAGGGCCCAAGGACAATTCCATCTTGCACCTCTTTTTTCTTTCATTTTTCTTTGCATCATGTGCTGTTTGGGGACAATTTTTTTGAAGTGCCATCCTGCCTGACACTGCAGTGCCACTCCTAGATGGGCCAGGTGTTTGTGTCGGCCACTTGTGTCGCTTAGCTTAGCCATCCAGCTACCTCATTGCGCCTCTTTTTTTCTTTGCATCATGTGCTGTTTGGGGACTATTTTTTTGAAGTGCCATCCTTTCTGACACTGCAGTGCCACTCCTAGATGTGCCAGGTGTTTGTGTCGGCCACTTGGGTCGCTTAGCTTAGTCACACAGCTACCTCATTGCGCCTCTTTTTTTGTTTGCATCATGTGCTGTTTGGGGACTATTTTTTTGAAGTGCCATCCTGTCTGACACTGCAGTGCCACTCCTAGATGGGCCAGGTGTTTGTGTCGGCCACTTGGGTCGCTTAGCTTAGTCATCCAGCGACCTCGGTGCAAATTTTAGGACTAAAAATAATATTGTGAGGTGTGAGGTGTTCAGAATAGACTGAAAATGAGTGAAAATTATGGTTATTGAGGTTAATAATACTATGGGATCAAAATGAACCCCAAATTCTATGATTTAAGCTGTTTTTGAGGGGGTTTTGTAAAAAAACACCCGAATCCAAAACACACCCGAATCCGACAAAAAAATTTCAGGGAGGTTTTGCCAAAACGCGTCCGAATCCAAAACACGGCCGCGGAACCGAATCCAAAACCAAAACACAAAACCCGAAAAATGTCCGGTGCACATCACTAATTATTACAAACTTTTTTTGACATATAAAGTACGCATAAATGGTTAAATTTTGTAAATAAGTGCCACTATCCCTGCAGAGGTTAAGAAATTGTGTGTTATTAGTGTAAATGTTATGTTTATTAAAGTATGACTGTGTCATCCTGTGCAGAGTAAGTAAGAGTCATTGGTAATGTGTGCTATGGGCCTTATTCAACAAGGCCTGCTAATACAATGCGATCGCATTATGCCGTCTGTAGGCCCAGTGCGCATGTGCAGATCCCGATCCGGGTGGGCACTGATGCATAAGCCTGATTGACAGGCATAGCCATTACAGGGCAGTCGGGGGCAGCAACACAGCATTACAGGATGGCAACTCGGCATTGTGGGAGCATGGCATTGGAATCGGGGATGGGTATGGGCAGCCGCGTGACATCACATGCGGTCACTGTGACAAGGAAAATGGTGGCAGCACGACTGTCTTCGCAGTGATGCGTTCACAACTGAACTGCGATCATATCGCTGGCCACCATTAGCATGCTCGGTAGCCTTGCCCCCAGCATGTGATTCTAGCCAGCTGCAGTTTTGCTAATTTAGCAAAACTGCAACTGAAGCTGAATCAGGTACCATGGGCCTAATTCAGACCTGATCACAGCAGCAAACTTATTCTCTAATGGGCAAAACCATGTGCAGTACAGGGGGGGGGGGATCAGATATAACATGTGCAGAGAGAGTTAGATTTGGGTGGGGTGTGTTCAAACTGAAATCTAAATTGCAGTGTAAAAATAAAGCAGCCAGTATTTACCCTGCACAGAAACAAAATAACCCACAAAATAACCCACCCAAATCTAACTCTCTGCATATGTTATATCTGCACCACTTGAACTGCACATGGGCCCTCATTCCGAGTTGTTCGCTCGCAAGCTGCTTTTAGCAGCTTTGCACACGCTAAGCCGCCGCCTACTGGGAGTGAATCTTAGCATAGTAGATTTGCAAACAAAAGATTAGCAGATTTGCGAATAGACAGTTCTTAGCAGTTTCTGAGTAGCTCGAGACTTAGGGGTAAATTTACTAAGGTCCCGATTTTGACCGAGATGGCGTTTTTTCTTCAAAGTGTCATCTCGGTAATTTACTAAGCACTAATCACGGCAGTGATGAGGGCATTCATAATTTTTTTCAAGTCCAAGTTAAAAATTACGAATGAATACACCATCGGTCAAATTACGCCTGTTTAGATATGAATCTCGGTCATTTACTAACCATTCGTAATTGTAATTGCTGCCGCGAAAATGCATTCGCGGCCGTGAAAAATTACAAATCGTATTTTTTTCCTAAAAAAAAACGCGCCAGCCTTTGAAAACCGCGTTTACATGTGTACTCAATTATCCATTACTCACACCTGAATGTTTGGCCCTATAAAAGTGTTTCAGGCACATTCTGAACTTCTCTCACTCTGAAATGGCGGCTGTGGTGTGTGGCAATGATTTTTTGCTTGCTGTGGGATACCTTAGATTGCTCCATGAGGCTTCCAGGAATCAGGCCCAGGTAAGTGAACATGGCCAACAGGTTGTCCAGGTACCGCGGAGGCTGCGCCAGCCTCGTTTTTTTAGAGGGCGTTTAAACTTAAATGCACTGTCCGATGATAGGGTCATACAGATGTTCCGCCTAAATAGAGCCAACATTTTCCACCTGTATGACCTTGTCAAACTGGGCATAGACCCTGAGACAGCACGCTCTCGCTCTGTCTCAGGCCTACACAAACTCCTGGCTGTGTTACACTTTATGGCTACTGGGAGCTTCCAGGCTGTGGCAGGCGACGTCATTGGTATCTCACAGCCCACCTTTTCAAGATATTTGATTCAGGTGAGTCTAAAAATACATATGCGGTTATGTCTAAGTGTTGCTTCTGGAAGTTGAAACACCACAGTATTGTTGAGAATACCTAACATGACACTCACCTTAGCTTCTTTAATGTCCACTCAGGTTTTGGATGTGTTGGAGCCACACATTAAAGCCTCAATCTGCTTCCCTACCGAGGAGTCGGAGTGGAGTGCTGTCAGGGTAGCTTTCTATGAGCTTGCTGGCATGCCCAATGTGCTGGGGGCTATAGATTGCACACACGTTCAGCTGAGATCACCTAAGGGCCGCCAATATATATATACTAATAGGCATCTGGCACAATCAACTAATGTCCAGGTGGTCTGTGATGCAAACATAAAAATTATGAGTGTTGTTGCAGGTTACCCTGGTGGCTGCCATGACTCCTTCATCCTCAGTCAGTCATCGCTCTTCGATAAATTTGAGGACGGACAAATGCCTGATGGCTGGCTGTTGGGTATGTTTAAAATGTTTTATGTGTATGTCTTTTAACCACAAACTCGAGTTTGGATGAGGTGAGAGAATAATCTTACATATGTACTAATGTTGACTATATCTTTTTTTCAGGTGATGGGGGTTACGGCTGCTACTCTTGGCTCCTTACTCCATTGTCCCAACCTGATTCTCCTGCTGAACACAGTTACAATCATGCACATAAGGCTACGCGGAATGTGATAGAAAGATGTTTTGGTGTGCTGAAGTCACGGTTTCGGTGTCTGGATAAATCTGCCGGCCTTTTGTTGTATAGTCCCTCAAAGGTGACTAGAATTGTGTTCTGCTGCTGTTTTCTCCATAATCTGTGTTTAAGTCAACATCTGGCACATGATGAGGGAGAAAGCAGTCAGCAAGCAGAGGAGTTAGACCCATCTGGTGACAGTGTGAGTACAAATGTAGGGAGGCAGGTACGCCAAGAAGTGATCCGGCGATATTTTTCAGGTCAGTTTACTTAGGCTGTAATTATCCTTGACTAAACACTTTGCACTACTTTCTATTGTGTGTTTTGTTACTTACTGTTTGTTGTTTATAGTGGTGTGTACATTGTGCTTAGTTTATGAAAAAAATACATTTTCAGTCATTCCCCATGAAAAACATACATACATACAGAGCAGCTTCGACAATGTTGGAGACGGACACAGGAAGTTGTGTGTTTGTCAAATACAAATTTTTATTTTTCTAATAACATTGTGGTTATTTTTTGCGCTTGTGTGTGCTGGGTGCTGGCTCACTGGCACGTGCTCTTGAGGAACGCCGAACAGGGGAGGTTACTGGCGTTTGGATAGGGGTCGTGGTCCCCGAGCTGGAGGTTACTTGCTGAGCTCCCATCAGGGAAATATTGCTGCTCAAATTATTTAAACTTGCAATCAGCTGAGTGTTGGTAGCAGTGTGGCTGGCTACAATCCTGGATAATGACTCATTCACCACTTGGTTGTGCTGAATGAGCTGAACGAGTGCCTGCTGATGGCGCTGTTGCTCATCTATGATGCGACCTAAATGTGCAAGCATTTGGCTGTTGTCAGCCCTAATTTGCTCCATTGAGGTAGCCATTCGCCCTACTTGTACTATCAGTCTGCCCGAGTTGCGACTAATACGCGGTAGATGATGGGGCAGACTGGCAAGGTGTTGTGTATGTGCAGTGAGGCTGGCATTGCTTTGGGCCTGTTGGCTTGTCCAACTGGCCCAAAAGTCATCTGGGATTTGGCTTGGGGGCGGAGCTTGTGCCAGTTGTGGACTGATGGATGCTTGGGGGATATCCTGCAACTGTATTGGCTGGCTTGGGTCAACAGGTGTAAGTTGCAGTGTTATTGTTGCCTGTTGGTCTTGGCCCTGCTGGTCCACGTCGGCCATCAAGCTGTGCTCTGTATGGGGTGGGCAACATGCATTGTAATTTTGATATAATATTACAAGGCTAATGCTACACATTACTACATTCATAATACTCCATTTAGTAACTTTTTACAGTTGTTTTTTTTCAACTTATAATGTTGTCTAGGATTAAAAAAATATATACCAACACAGGCGGAAACATAGACAGATTTGCATAATCCTCACCTAACTATTTCCCCTCCACAGCATTACACTGTTAGAATCCCTCCCCTGACCACGATATAGACTACTTACCTGGATAGTCCAGAGGAGCCGAGCAAGTAAGCCATCTACATACTGGACAGGGGAGATGTGTGAACACTATAATGTTGTGGAGACTGTTTTTTCTATCTAATTTTATTAATATTTTTAAAAATTGAGCACGTGTGTGGGCTCTATTTGTTGTTAAAAATGAATTAGTAACAAAATGATGTTGTCTAGAAAATACACTAAGCCCTTTTTTTTTTTTTTTTTGGCACCTTTACCAATTAAAGACGGAACAACACATTGCTTGTTCTGGAAAACATGTAATTTCCAAACCAACTAACAACATATTAACTGTACTGTGTATATTATTGCTTAGGTGTTTAATTTCTGAATTTACTCACCAGATAACTGAGGGGATCGGGGCTCATCACTCTGAGAACTGGCCAATAGTGCCAGTGGTGGCTGGGGTGACACTGCCGAAAGTCGTCGCCTGGGTGGGGATGATGGAGCAGCAGATTCCAAGGCAAGACGCCGTGTCGAACTTGGCCTCCTGGGTAAGTGGCCCAAGCCCTGTGATGGGCGCCTTACAGGAGGTCGTCTTCCAGAAGCAGAACCTATGTGAAAATATAAAAATTAATATTTTGTACTTCTATGTGTTTTCAGAATATGTGACTACAGTGAAGACTTACCTGCAATCCCAGACTCATCCTGACTTGTCTGAGGCCTGTCTGGCCGGCTGGTCTGTGTGACTGTTGAAAAAGTGTTCCAAACATTATTACCATGCTTTGTGTCAAAACAACCACTGCAAAGCCTTATTGTACTGTAACCATCTATTAGGTATTGGTTAAACAAATAATTTCAGATTAAGAGCTTCTAGCTTCATTATTTTGAGTTGTATATCCAAATGTACATGATGTGGCACACAATAAATATGTTACATTTTTGAATTATGCCTCAGATATTGTCTAAATTCACTACTTGCAAATGTTTAAAAAATGTAATGTTGCAAAAATTGCACCGCTTTGCAGAAGATAAAATAAAAAAAATAAAAAATAAATAAGCAGACAAAACACATGGCCAAGCATTATCGCCAAAAAAAAATATTTATAATTTTAACCACAAAAAATACATTACACATGTTTTTACGCAATATTTTTGGGTAAACATAGCCTATGCAAGGTGAAAAAAGCAGATTCTAAACACAAACACACCTTAAGGGAGCATAGGCCTGCAATATGTAAAAAAAAAAAAAAAAAAAAAAAATTTACCCTTTAAAAATGAAATTTAGAACATTTAGCATACATTTTAAAAACAATATAAAAATCAAACTTACCATCCTGCGTGGGTCGGTCCGAATCCCGGACATGAGTAGCAGACACCACTTCTGCAGGAATCAATGCCCGCACAGGCTCCTCCCAGTCCCGATAGCTTGCACGGAAAGGTGGGCCACCTCCGGTTTTACGAGCAGATTTGGCCTCTTTGGCCATCTTGGCCTTGACACGCCGCTTAATATCATAAAACCGCTTGCGGCACGTGTCCTCAGTCCGCCTCACCACACCCTCACTATTCACAGCAAGTATTACTTGACCCCACAGGACAGACTTCCTGCGGGAGGACACCTTGCCAGCATCCTGACCAAACAATTGGCGATGGTGCTTCATCAGCTCACGCACCAAAGCCATGTTTTCTGCATAGCTGAACTTTATATTCCTGCCAGTCTTGGTAGTGGTGCGTGGCTGCGGAGCCACAACACCATCGCTATCACTGGAAAATACAGCAACAGGCACCCCCTCCTCCTCCTCCTCACTAACCTCCTCTCTCTCACTACCCCCCTCCACCTCACTACCAGCCTCCACCTCACTACCAGCCTCCACCTCACTACCAGCCTCCACCTCACTAACCTCCGCCACCACACTGACCTCTGAGTCGGACATGACAAACAACAAAAAACACTGAGAAATCAAAACACAAAACACACTCCTCCACTACTCCTACTACTACACACCACACAGCCAACACACACGCTCACTCACTCACTCACAAACAATGACAAAAGACTGTAAAAAAAAAACAAGGACAAAAAAAATGACAAACTGTGAAAAAACAATACTACAAATATGACAAGACTACTTACACACACAGTACAGCACTCAACAATCACCAAACTCCTCTCCAAATCCACCAAAAAATCCACCAAACTCACCAACTCCAAATACACCTTCCTCTCTCCTCTCCACTAGCTAAACCCACGAGGTGCGGAGTGTTTGGTGCGTTTTTATAGTAATATGCACAGACACTCCTCCTTCACGAATACAACCAATCACGGCCGCGTGACGTAAACGAAACTTAGGAGTAAAAACGCGGCAGTAATTTCCAAATCACTGCCGTTACAGACTTGTGACGCAGTCGTAAAAAAACACACCAACGCGGCCGCGAAATAGCAAACGCGGCCGCAATCTACATCATAAAAGCACGAATGACATCGACATCGGAAGAAACAAAAAATACGAATACGACAGCTTAGTAAATTAGTCGTAATCAATTCAAAAAGTTGCAATTTTACACTGTCGATGTCATTCGTGATTGAACTTGGACATGAATTTGGAAATTACGAATGTTAGTAAATGTACCCCTTACTCTGCCACTGCGATCAGTTCAGTCAGTTTCGTTCCTGGTTTGACGTCACAAACACACCCAGCGTTCGCCCAGACACTCCTCTGTTTCTTCAGCCACTCCCGCGTTTTTCCCATAAACGGTTGCGTTTTTTCGCACACACCCATAAAACGGCCAGTTTCCGCCCAGAAACACCCACTTCCTGTCAATCACATTACGATCACCAGAACGAAGAAAAAACCTTGTAATTCCGTGAGTAAAATACCTAACTTAATAGCAAATTCTCTTGGCGCAGTCGCACTGCGGACATTGCGCATGCGCATTAGCGACTAATCGCTCCATTGCGGAAAAAAAAAAACGAGCAATCAACTCGGAATGACCACCATGGGGTGTAATTCATAGTTGATTGCAGCAGCAAATTTGTTAGCAGATGGGCAAAACCATGGGGGTCATTCCGAGATGATCGTAGCTGTGCTAAATTTAGCACAGCTACGATCATTCACACTGACATGCAGGGGGATGCCCAGCACAGGGCTGGTTCGCCCCGCATGTCAGTGCTGGCCCCCCCGCAGAAGTGCAAAGGCATCGCACAGCAGCGATGCCTTTGCACTTCAAGAGTAGCTCCCGACCAACAAAGCTTTAGAGTGCTGGCCAGGAGCTACATGTCGCTCCCCAGCCCTCAGCGGCTGCATGTGACATCACGCAGCCGCGGCACAACCCCGCAATGGTCCGGCTACGCCTGCATTGGCCAGACCGCGCCCCCTAAATGGCGGCTTAACGCCGCCGTCCAGCCCCCTCCCGCCTAGCGACCACCTCTGCCTCAACGACGGCTGACATGCGCCGTTCCAACCCGATCGCTGCGCTGCGAGAAACTGCAGCGCATGTGCATTGCGGGGGGGGGGGGCGAGCAGATATAACATTTGCAGAGAGAATTAGATTTGGGTGGGTTATTTTGTTTCTGTGCAGGGTAAATACTGGCTGCTTTATTTTTACACTGCAATTTAGATTTGTTTGAACACACCACACCCAAATCTAACTATCTCTGCACATATTATATCTGCCCCCCCACTCCCCTGCGGTGCACATGGACCCTCATTTCGAGTTGATCTCACCAAGCAACTTTTTGCTGCTGGTGAGATCAACTAATCTCCGCTTATGGGGGAGTGTATTTTAGCTAGTGATAAGCGGGTTCGGTTCGTCGGAATCCGAACCCCCCGAACTTCACCCATTTTACACGGTTCCGAGGCAGATTCGAATCTTTCCGCCTTGCTCGGTTAACCCGAGCGTGCCCGAACGTCATCATCCCGCTGTCGGATTCTCGCGAGATTCGGATTCTATATAAGGAGCCGCGCGTCGCCGCCATTTTTCACTCGTGCATTGGAAATGATAGTGAGAGGACGTGGCTGGTGTCCTCTCAGTTTTATTCAGGTGGCTGCAAATATCTGTGCTCACTGCTTTATTGTGGGGACTGGGGACCAGCAGTATTATATAGGAGGAGTACAGTGCAGAGTTTTGCTGACCAGTGACCACCAGTATTATACGTTCTCTGCCTGAAAAACGCTCCATATCTGTGCTCAGTGTGCTGCATATATCTGTGCTCACACTGCTTTATTGTGGGGACTTTGGACCAGCAGTATTATATAGGAGTACAGTGCAGAGTTTTGCTGACCAGTGACCACCAGTATTATACGTTCTCTGCCTGAAAAACGCTCCATATCTGTGCTCAGTGTGCTGCATATATCTGTGCTCACACTGCTTTATTGTGGGGACTGGGGACCACCAGTATTATATAGGAGGAGTACAGTGCAGAGTTTTGCTGACCAGTGACTGAAAGGATTGCCCCTATATTCTTTAACCCTCGATGTGATGGCCTCTCAGACGTCCGTGAGTGTAAACCTTTAGCCACAAGTTACATGCACAACACAAGCAGTAAAGATTCACACTGTTTATTGTTCGTTTAACAAAAGTATATAAAAGAAAGGATTTAGGGCGTGTATATCCCAAGTCAATAACTAATTGGACAGAACACAAAAAGGGGCTAACATAACATGATTGGCTAGGAACTGCCGCAGTGGAAGGATATGCATATATGGGCAAGTTTGTACTTCAAATAGGGAGGTTGTTCACACGGTATAAAAAAGATAAGAGACAAGGACAGTAGCAAGAAATGTGCTGGAACATTAAGTTCTATAAAACAAGCAATTCTATGACATTGAAGCAGAGACAAGCTTTAACCCTTTCAATCCCCTCTTAGAATCATTATTGTTATACTATATGATTCTTGCAAAGCTTACGTCTTTCTGCACACCAATGGCGCAATTTTTAGCCTGAGCGGGAGTTGCAGTAATTGTTGGGCATTTTAAGAAGGGTTAATCGTTGAGTTAATGATGTTCCGTGTTTACCCTTTTCATCTAAGGCTTCAGCGGGCTTATAGCCCCATGGGGTACCTGTGTTCCAGGCAGCCGCGGACCATGAGCTGCAATCATTTCCCCAGTTATGGCCTGTAACGCAAATATAAGGTACCTCGGGGCTTAGGTTGTCTGTGGTGTCAGCGCGGATCTGGTAGTCAACAGACTTTTGGACAGCAGCTAGTTGGGGGAATTGGAAATAATCTAGTATGTAGGTTGCGCTGTATGTGGTGGAAGAGTTATACCATAGTGTCAGTTTCCCTTATTCTGAGTTATATCAACCTCAGTCATTGAGAGGGGAAAAATGGGCCAGTAGGGCTATCAAGATAGTCCCCAGGGTAAAGATAGGGGGCAGGTTCTTCATCGTTTTCTGTTCTTCTGTCTTCGCTAGGTGGGAGGTCAGGGCTGTCTGCCCCGGTTCGTACCTCACTGGAATCACTTGCTTCCCTCTCTAGGTCTGGTCTAGGAACCTTTTTTACTCGGGATGCATGGATCCAGGTAGGACTTTCCTCTGTCAGGACTGCTGTTCGGGTAACTGCTACGACCTCTGTCTCTGGACCATAGGTGAAGTCTCCTGGGCTCTTGTTCCTGGGGAGCACCTTCACCACAACTCTGTCTCCGACTTTAAAGGGGTGTGTAGGTTCCTGTGGATTCAAAGGGTTTTTACAAACAACCTCATGTTCAATTTCATTCAGTTTTGTTATCAGGGACCTGACATACTCTTCTCTGATGAGTTCTAGATCTCCTTCCTGTATTACCAACGGTTTCTTAGCCCAGGGTGTAGGAAAAGGGTCTACCCATTAGTATTTCAAAGGGTGAGTATCCTAGAGTTTTCTGTGGGGTCATTCTGATTTCTGCTAGGACAATGGGAAGGACCTGCTTCCATTTGTGGAAGGTACCTCCTGTGGCCTTCCTTAGTTTGTCTTTGAGGGTCCTATTCATTCTTCCTACGACCCCTGAACTCTGCAGGTGGTACGGGATGTGAAACTTCCACTCCACCTGCAGAGCTTTTACTAAGGCCTGTGTGATTTTGGCTGTAAAGGCTGAGCCTTTATCACTATTTATTTGCAGGGGGCACCCCCATCTAGGGATGATTTTCTGTGTTAGGATTCTTGCTACTGTCTTGGCATCCTCTGACTTAGTTAGGAATACTTCTGGCCAGCGGGAGAACATATCTACAATGACCAGGGCATATTCTTGTTTACCTGTACCAGGGATATGGGTAAAATCAATTTGTAAGTGTGTAAAAGGGGTGGTGGGGTATTCAAGATGCTGGTGTTTAGCTTTATTAGGGTTGTTAGGGTTGTTCCTGAGGCAAGTGATGCATCTGCTAACATACTGGTCCACAAGTGATTTGGCATTAGTAACATAAAAATCATTGGTTAGTAGGAGGAGTGTTGTGGCTTTACTATGGTGACTAACACCATGGTAATGGGCAATGAGCAAAGGGGCACTGGACTGGGGTATACAGGGTTTCCCCTCTTTGCAGATTAATCCTGATTTAGGATTTTTTCTGCAGAATTGGGTAAGTCCAGTCGGAGAGATCAGTATTAGTCGCAGCAGCTTGAAGTTGAGTGAGCAGATGGACGTTGTCAAGGGAGGGACATGCTCTAGTGAGTGCAATGAGTTCTGCAGCTTGCGCGGACTGATAAGGTATTGGCAGGGTTTCCAACACAGTGTCAGGGAGGGTGACAATGGCATAGCCAGCCTGGTATGTATTGTCATTGGGCCTACTACAGGAGCCGTCAACAAAAACTATGTCTGCGCCTGGTATGGGAACGGGAGACATGTCAAGTCTGGGAGAAGTTTCAGCTTCAATGGAAGCAGCACAGTCATGTAGGTCGGGTGGTTCATCCTCGGGACCTTTCAAGCCTAAAAGGGCATTGAGAATGGGTGCAGGGCCAGAAGAACTAGCAGTGTACTTAATGGTAAGGGTAGGGTTACTCAAAAGGAGTACTTCATATCCACTAAGGCGTTGTGCTGACATGTGCTGTGTGTGCAAGCCTTTAAGTATTGCCAGGACATCATGTGTGGTGTGGAGTACTGTGATGTGGCCTAAAGTGAGGGTAGTGGCCATTTCTGCAACCATTGCACAGGCTGCCAAAGCCCTGAGGCAGGCAGGCATACCTTGCACAGACACTGGCATGACTTTGGAAAAAAAATGCCACGGGGCGCAACTTCCCTCCATGAAACTGTGTGAGCACCCCCGCCATGGTTTTACAATTGTCCCTTGCATATAGATGGAAAGGTAGTACATAATTGGGGAGGCCAAGTGCCGGACTTTTCATCAACATACATTTTAAACTTTCATATGCAGTTAACATTTCTTGTGACCATTGTACAGTTTTAGGTTTGTCCTTCAGTGTGGCTTGTCTCAAAATGTTATCATAATAAGAGCAATCAGAAATCCACTGTCTGCAGTAATTTACCATACCCAGGAAGGACAGTAGTTCCTTCTGGGTAGTTGGGGTGACCAGGCCCAATACAGACTGTATGCGTTGTGGACTGATTTTCCTCTCTCCCTGAGTGAGCACAAAACCTAAGTAATCAACATGCTTTTTACACCATTGCATTTTTGTTTTGGACACCTTGTGTCCACATTCACAAAGCCAGTTTAGTAATGAAACACCATCCTCTCGGCAGGCCTCCTCAGTTTGACTACAGAGCAGCAGATCATCTGCATACTGTAGCAGGACTGAACCATGGTGAGGTTGCCAGGGCCCCAATGTGGCCTGGAGACAACAGGTGCGTCAATAATCTGCACCAGGTAAGTTGTTTACCCTCAAAAGAAAAGGCAAAAAGTAATTGTGTCTGTGAATCTACAGGTATGCTGAAAAAGGCATTCTTCAAATCAATTACAGAGAAGAACGCAGCATCTGCAGGGATTGCAGAAATGAGTGAGTTTACATCTGGGACAATTGGTGCAATTGGGACAATTAACTGATTGATCGCTCTGAGATCCTGTACAAATCTTATACTGCCATCAGCTTTGGCAACAGGGTTCACAGGAGTACAGTATGGTGATACAATATGTCTGAGAATACCCTGTTGTAAGAATTGCTGTATCATGGGGCGGAGACCTTCTATCTTTTCTGGTGAGAGGGGATACTGCATAGGTCAGAACACAAAACACTGGTTGTTGCACCGCTGTCCACTAAAAAGGGAATTTTACTTCCATTTATAATAAGTGGCAGCAGAGGTGAATCTTTACTATGACGGGTGAGTTGAATAAAGGCTGGGATACCCTCCTCCGGGCCCCGTCAGTGCGCGGGGTCTTTGGAATCTTCCCTGACTGCGGGGTTGGTTCTGTCTGTCAAAGCGTCTGGAGTTCTGATAGTTATGAGTGGGTGCAGGTTTCTTTACATCAAAACACCCTGCAGCCTCTTTCTCATATAAATGTTTTTTTCAAAATCTATCGTACTATCAGAAGTCCAGGAAGAGACATTTTGCTTAACAGAAACTATGACAGAAGGTAGAAGGTTGTTAATGAAGGTGGAAATGAGTAAGCTTTCTGAGTTAAGCAAAGGTAAGCCAGCGTCATCTGTCCAGCAGTCCTTAAACCTTTTCCAAAACTCAGTAACAGACTCCGAAGGTTTCTGTTTACAAGCTACAGCGACAGGCAAAAAAGCACAGGCAAAGGAGCACGGGTTTTAAAGACTTCCTTCATATGTGTATAGCTGCGTCCTTTGCAAGCTTCGCGCAAATAAGATATACAGCCATCGGGGGTAATGGTGGGCTTGGGACAGTGTTTTACTATTATCTAAACTCTGGGTTACTGGTGCGTTAGGGATAGAGCTAGTGGACGCATTTTCTAGCAGTGGAGCTGGAGGCGATCCCATCTGGTGTGAAAGGGTTACTGCTGCCAAGAGATCTGTGTCTCCGAGCGCAGGATATATTGGAATGTAAGGGGGAGGCGAGAGGGATTTCAAAGATTTACAGTTTCTCACTTCTTCGCTTCTGTGCTGTTGGGAACTGATTTTTTTTTAATCCTTCATATAGAAAGGGTAATTACTGCCTTCCCGTAGGAATGGGTCCTGTCCTGCTTTCTCTGTCCATCCCGCTAAATTATCCACCCATGGGTTAACTAAGTAATACTCTGAGGTAGAGTTGCGGGCGACATACATCTTGCATGTCTCACCAGGGAGGGGCGGGGGATATGTAGTTTTTTTTTTTTTTACTCTGACTAGAGCCCATTGTCAGACAGTAATATAAATCAACAGTACAACTTTAAAAGAAAATATCTAAAATTTACAACACTCTACTATACATGCATCAGCTAACCAGTTAATTAGTCATTGACAATATCACAATATTATCTGTATAGTGAGAACATGAAATCTTTTGACGTGTACGATACTTACCATTCGTACAAGATGTCAGAAAAATACAGCGTTTTAAACAGGAAGCAGGAAAAGTGTTTGAGTAAAGATATCTGGCAGACGAAAACTTACCAGCCGTTTGACCAAATATAAGAACTTATCTCACTACAAACATACAAGAATATATAGACGATCAAATCGAGGTATTCTCTACGTTACGTATAGACTCCCAGGTCTATTTTAAGTATCCCAGATACTAACGTCACGTTATGTATAGACTCCCAGGTCTATTTTAAGTATCCCAGATACTAACGTCTTTGGAGAATTGCGCTTGGACCCCTGGTCCCTTCTCAGACGTATCTTTAAGTCCCAGACATTAAAGATGTTTGGTCACGTGTTCCCAGAACACTGACACGGATTCAGCTTCAGTGTATGACCGCAATCCCGTATGGCAAAGACAGACAATAAATTCTCTATCTTACCATCCGGGGACGACCACTGAATCGCGGACGGAGCCCCCACTTGAAAGGATTGCCCCTATATTCTTTAACCCTCGATGTGATGGCCTCTCAGACGTCCGTGAGTGTAAACCTTTAGCCACAAGTTACATGCACAACACAAGCAGTAAAGATTCACACTGTTTATTGTTCGTTTAACAAAAGTATATAAAAGAAAGGATTTAGGGCGTGTATATCCCAAGTCAATAACTAATTGGACAGAACACAAAAAGGGGCTAACATAACATGATTGGCTAGGAACTGCCGCAGTGGAAGGATATGCATATATGGGCAAGTTTGTACTTCAAATAGGGAGGTTGTTCACACGGTATAAAAAAGATAAGAGACAAGGACAGTAGCAAGAAATGTGCTGGAACATTAAGTTCTATAAAACAAGCAATTCTATGACATTGAAGCAGAGACAAGCTTTAACCCTTTCAGTGACCACCAGTATTATACGTTCTCTGCCTGAAAAACGCTCCATATCTGTGCTCAGTGTGCTGCATATATCTGTGCTCACACTGCTTTATTGTGGGGACTGGGGGCCAACAGTATTATATTGGAGGAGTACAGTGCAGAGTTTTGCTGACCAGTGACCACCAGTATTATACGTTCTCTGCCTGAAAAACGCTCCATATCTGTGCTGCATTGTAGTATATAGTAGGAGTACAGTGCATAATTTTGCTGACCACCAGTATATAATATATAGTAGTACGGTACAGCAGACCACTGCTCTACCTACCTCTGTGTCGTCAAGTATACTATCCATCCATACCTGTGATGCATTTCAGTTTTGCACAGTTTGCTGACCACCAGTATATAATATATAGCAGTACGGTACAGTAGGCCACTGCTCTACCTACCTCTGTGTCGTCAAGTATACTATCCATCCATACGTGTAGTGCATTTCAGTTTTGCACAGTTTGCTGACCACCAGTATATAATATATAGCAGTACGGTACAGTAGGCCACTGCTCTACCTACCTCTGTGTCGTCAAGTATACTATCCATCCATACCTGTGGTGCATTTTAGTTTTGCACAGTTTGCTGACCACCAGTATATAATATATAGCAGTACGGTACAGTAGGCCACTGCTCTACCTACCTCTGTGTTGTCAAGTATACTATCCATCCATACCTGTGGTGCATTTCAGTTTTGCACAGTTTGCTGACCACCAGTTTATAATATATAGCAGTACGGTACAGAAGGCCACTGCTCTACCTACCTCTGTGTCGTCAAGTATACTATCCATCCATACCTGTGGTGCATTTCAGTTTTGCACAGTTTGCTGACCACAAGTATATAATATATAGCAGTACGGTACAGAAGGCCACTGCTCTAACTACCTCTGTGTCGTCAAGTATACTATCCATCCATACCTGTGGTGCATTTCAGTTTTGCACAGTTTGCTGACCACCAGTATATAATATATAGCAGTACGGTACAGAAGGCCACTGCTCTACCTACCTCTGTGTCGTCAAGTATACTATCCATCCATACCTGTGGTGCATTTCAGTTTTGCACAGTTTGCTGACCACCAGTATATAATATATAGCAGTACGGCATGTAAAATAAAAAAAACAAAAGTTCAGTAAAATGACCCAAAAATCAAAATTAAAAGCGTCTGAGGAGAAGCGTAAACTTGCCAATATGCCATTTACGACACGGAGTGGCAAGGAACGGCTGAGGCCCTGGCCTATGTTCATGGCTAGTGGTTCAGCTTCACATGAGGATGGAAGCACTCATCCTCTCGCTAGAAAACTGAAGTGCCACTCCAAGATGGGCCAGGTGTTTGTGTCGGCCACTTGTGTCGCTTAGCTTAGTCACACAGCTACCTCATTGCGCCTCTTTTTTTCTTTGCATCATGTGCTGTTTGGGGACTATTTTTTTGAAGTGCCATCCTGCCTGACACTGTAGTGCCACTCCTAGATGGGCCAGGTATTTGTGTCGGCCACTTGTGTCGCTTAGCTTAGCCATCCAGCGACCTTGGTGCACCTCTTTTTTTCTTTGCATCATGTGCTGATTGGGGACTATTTTTTTAAAGTGCCATCCTGTCTGACACTGCAGTGCCACTACTAGATGGGCCAGGTGTTTGTGTCGGCCACTTGGGTCGCTTAGCTTAGTCACACAGCTACCTCATTGCGCCTCTTTTTTTGTTTGCATCATGTGCTGTTTGGGGACTATTTTTTTGAAGTGCCATCCTGCCTGACACTGCAGTGCCACTCCTAGATGGGCCAGGTGTTTCTGTCGGCCACTTGTGTCGCTTAGCTTAGCCATCCAGCGACCTTGGTGCACCTCTTTTTTTCTTTGCATCATGTTCTGTTTGGGGACTATTTTTTAAATCTGCCATCCTGTCTGACACTGCAGTGCCACTCCTAGATGAGCCAGGTGTTTGTGTCGGCCACTTGGGTCGCTTAGCTTAGTCACACAGCTACCTCATTGCGCCTCTTTTTTTCTTTGCATCATGTGCTGTTTGGGGACTATTTTTTTGAAGTGCCATCCTGTCTGACACTGCAGTGTCACTCCTAGATGGGCCAGGTGTTTGTGTCGGCCACTTGGGTCGCTTAGCTTAGTCATCCAGCGACCTCGGTGCAAATTTTAGGACTAAAAATAATATTGTGAGGTGTGAGGTGTTCAGAATAGACTGAAAATGAGTGGAAATTATGGTTATTGAGGTTAATAATACTATGGGATCAAAATGACCCCCAAATTCTATGATTTAAGCTGTTTTTGAGGGGTTTTTTTGTAAAAAAACACCCAAATCCAAAACACACCCGAATCCGACAAAAATTTTCAGGGAGGTTTTGCCAAAACGCGTCCGAATCCAAAACACGGCCGCGGAACCGAATCCAAAACCAAAACACAAAACCTGAAAAATTTCCGGTGCACATCACTAATTTTAGCATAGCAGGGCTGCGATCGCTTGTGCAGCCATGCTATGCTAAAAAAATTTCACTCAAAACTAGAGTAGCCCTAGACCTAGTTACCCTGTGCAATGGATCCAGCAATGATGGGCCCGGCTTTGACGTCACTCCTCCGCCCTCTGTTTGCCTGGACACGCCTGTGTTTTCCTTACCACTCCCCGAAAACAGCAGCAAACGGTAGGTTGACTCCCCGCAGCGCCCTCTTGCTGTCCATCTTCTTTGCAGTCGCCGCTGCGACCGCTTTCTTCTCTGTAAGCGTTGTCGCGCGTGAGCAATGCGCACACCGCGCATGTGCATTCCGGACCCGTTCGCACTGCAGCGAAGAACCGCTGCGTGCCAACAGGTCAGAAAGACCCCCATGGCTTTGCCCATCTGCTAACAAATTTGTTGCTGCGATCAACTCTGAATTAGGCCTGAATAAGGCCCTATGTGCTGATTCAAACATACCAACCAGTCTTTTTGTGTTGGGAAGGCCATGTGTACATTTTGTAAGGATTCATTTTTAATGTATAATGCATCATGAAAAAGTTTTTTTAATACTAATACCTTTGCCACATGACTGAAGAGGCAAGAGAGACAGACACAGAGGAGGCTGGTGGGTGTGATTTCAAAAACACACACATACACACACACATTACACACATACACTGCAACCATAACATTAATCAGTTTGGACACAACCACATAAGTGAATTTTTGCCTGTGGCCTACAGTACTTTCATCTGAGATGTGGAGTAGTTGTTTTTTTTAAATAAAAGGGCCCCTGAAAAGATATTTTAAAATCCATGCTTACATTTTGTTTTTGTAATTTTTATTATGTTAGCTAGCATTTTTTTTAAGCACATGCATTGGTAGGTGTTCCAAATTAGTGTAGGTTGTATTTATTCTCCATCACAAGTGTTTTACTTTATCTGTTTATTTCTCATGTGCTGTCAGCACCACCGCTCCCCACGTCACCAGCACCTCTGGGCCTGCCACTTCCAGGGCTGGTGGCATATTCATTGAGGGAAGAGGAGGATGATGGTGGTGTCATCACTGCCTGTGCCACCTCCACAGCAGCCACAACCACCACCGCCCAGCATACAGGCCAGTCTTCCTAGTATGAAGGAACTCTCCATGTCCCTCCACCATTTCAGGAGCACCAGATGACCTTCATGGATTGGCAGACCAACCAGCTGGACTATATTGGGTGGCTAATGCAGCGGCAGAACAGGACAGTTGTGTTGGCACAGGGAACCAACACCCGGATGGTCAATCAGATAAATAGTCGCCTGCAGGAATTGACCCACGCAACAGAGGAGCGGTCGCAAGTGGGCCAGGAATACACGCAGGACATCTGACATGGCGTATTATAATGTTCATTTACACATACATGTACAAATGTGTCCTCCTACATCTTTGCCACAGTCTTGCTAAACAGACGCAAGGTGTGTCTTTATCACATTTTCCCTGGAAAATGCATCTTATTTACCATGAGATGCAACAGGACGCACAAACAGATCCTGCTGATTAAAATGATATGATGTATGCCTATATTCTGGGTTCGGTATGTAATACCGGCGGTCGGGATCGCAGCAGTCAGAAGACCGATGCCAGGATCCTAACAGCTGGAATCCTCACTGGGCCCAGTGGCGAGCTTCACTCACCACACTATTATATTCCCCGTCAGGTGGCGTGGTTGGAACAAGGGGCTGTGGTTGGTAGTGCGATAGGCGGCATTTTGTTGGCTTTTGGGATTGCCGCTGGTCTCCTGGCTGCCGGGATCCTGACAGCCAGTAAAATTAACTGCATCCCCTATATTCTGTGTGTTCTTGCAGCTGTATTGGCATACCAAATTATGTTGCAGTGTTTGGCAGGAAAACACTGTAGCATAACATTTCGTATGCAGATACAGCCACAATTATACACAGAATATAAGCATGCCACACATCATTTTAATCAGCAGAATCTAGAGGATTGCATTGGATTTCATATTGAAACACATCAAGAACCATAAGCGTAATTTTGTGATGTGCTTGCTAGTCAGCATTTAGCTGTGATTGTAATGCTTGGGGGCAACCCCGACAATATCTTTATATCTGGTGGTGGTTTAGAATGGATTGCATTTATTCGACTATTAAACATGTTATAGAGATTGTATGTAACAGGAATACACGATTGGTTTTTGTGTTTTCACTCACGTGTTTGAATTACAAATCCATTGTGCTCGAAAATTCAGATTCAAAGGGAAGTATATTCCATTTGTATATAATGAAGCACCACTGTTCTCATAATTTTGTGTATTGTGCTGTTCCTTTTGGGTGTAGCCCCATTTTAGTGTACATAGGCTGCATTGTTATTGCGCACATTGATAACACTATTAAATATCTGCTTCATTGGTATCCGTATACAGTTTAACCAAAACCACATATTGGATAGTGTACAATCAATGGGATACATGATATCCCAGCAGATGAGATGCCAGCTGTCACTATACCGATAGCAGCATCTGCTGGAATCCTGGCAGTGAGGCAACAAGTCCCCTCATGGGCCTGCTGCGCTTGCCACACATCGGGCCTGGTGGCTCACATTGCTCGCCACAGGTTCTATTCCCACTCGGTTGTTGGCATTGACCCACCAAACAAGTAGGAATACCAAGCATTTGCCGGGATTCTTGGTGTCAGTATTTCACCGGCTGTTGGGATTCTAGCATCAGTCTCCTGAACGCTGAGATCCCAACAGCTGGTATATTGAGTGCATCCCCAATCAATATAAGACCAAAATTACATGTGGATGGTTATCCCAAAGTTAGACAACCTGCCAATATGGACATGAAAGACAGACAGTAATTCTAAATGGTGCATTCAGTACTATATGAAAACATAACTTTTAATTCTCTAAGCAATAAAAAAAAGAATTTGGAACAACATAAATCAAAGAGGCTGCATAGGCCAGTATTTCAGATAACATCTGAAATACTGAATTTTGCAGCCTCCTGTTATTTATGTTTTAGGGTTCTTTTCTGTCTTCAAGTCCAAACTGGTGAGGATCTACTAACTATAGGAAACTTTTGGTAGCACACCGTCAGCACTGACTGTCACGGTTTTAATCACAGTGTTACCTGTTTCAGGTTGTGACTGGAGACCAACGGCTGCAGCTCGGGGTTGGAAACAAGAAGGCTGAATAAAACTCTTTTTCATGGGAATTGGGTAGCAGTGAGAACTGCCTTTGGTATGTAGTGGACCACTAAGTGGTACTGTACAGGACTGGTTACGGGCTGAAGAATAGAGCTGGACTGGACTGGTTACCAGCTGATGAATAAAGTTGTACCAGACTGGTTACAGGCTGAAGAATAGAGCTGGACTGGACTGGTTTCAGCTGATAAATAAAGCTGGACCAGACTGGTTACAGGCTGAAGAATAGCTGGACTGGACTGTTTACAAGCTGAAGAATAAAGCTGGACCGGACTGGTTACCAGCTGTAGAATAAAGCTGGACCGGACTAGTTACCAGCTGAAGAATAAAGCTGGAAAATTAGTACTTATCATAAATGTCGGAGTGTGTCGGTCGTACAGGTATTTTTCTTATTCCCCTTTAAATTTTCTTATCCAACAGTTCTTCCAACAAGTTTGTCAATGTAAAAAATAAAAAAATAGCTATAGGTTAAACACAGGTGTATCTTATATCTCTAAAAAAAACTATTCAGAGATACGGTCTGCTTTCTTCTAGGTTATGTATATTATGATAGATATACCTGGCTTACATAATTAAATGTGTCATTAAACTCATCAAGGTTTCTTTCTGAAGATGGTTAAGGTGAATATCACAATCAGATATGCTTCTGAAACAAGTGCATACCTCCACTTACACAAAACACAATTGATGGCAGGCCTATCAAGGTATCTTTTATGCCGAGACCATATCCCAATTCAAAATGTACAGGGTCGAACAGCGAAAATTGATCCCTATTATGCGTACCTAACTTACACTTATATAGTGCGTTCTTCTCTTATAAAGGTATCTTTGTGAAAAGATTCGTACCAGTACTCACGGATGATATCATGTGTTATACGCCCATCAAGGTATCTTTGTCTTCATTCAATTGGATGGAGATTATTAAAAGTGTAACAATGTTTTATTAAAATTACAAACAAAACAAATGAAAGTAATATATTGGCTGCAGGAGGCTGCCGTCCGTAGTGGGGATTGGTCAGACCAACTTTATCCAGCACAAAGGGACCGGTACCTTATCTGACTAAATAGTAAAAATACACAAGTGGTCGTACCTTTCCCACAGAACGGGTGGGGCGATGTCCAGCAGGCAACAGTCCTCAACTAACGCGTTTCAAGAAGGTCACGCTTTGCCAAGGCTGCCTTGTGCTGGATGAAGTTGGTCTGACCAATCCCCACTACGGACGGCAGCCTTTTGTTTGTAATTTTAATAAAACATTGTTACACTTTTAATAATCTCCATCCAATTGAATGAAGACAAAGATACCTTGATGGGCGTATAACACATGATATCATACGTGAGTACTGGTACGAATCTTTTCACAAAGATACCTTTATAAGAGAAGAACGCACTATATAAGTGTAAGTTAGGTACGCATAATAGGGATCAATTTTCGCTGTTCGACCCTGTACATTTTGAATTGGGATATGGTCTCGGCATAAAAGATACCTTGATAGGCCTGCCATCAATTGTGTTTTGTGTAAGTGGAGGTATGCACTTGTTTCAGAAGCATATCTGATTGTGACATTCACCTTAACCATCTTCAGAAAGAAACCTTGATGAGTTTAATGACACATTTAATTATGTAAGCCAGGTATATCTATCATAATATACATAACCTAGAAGAAAGCAGACCGTATCTCTGAATAGTTTTTTAGAGATTTAAGATACACCTGTGTTTAACCTATAGCTATTTTTTTATTTTTTACATTGACAAACTTGTTGGAAGAACTGTTGGATAAGAAAATTTAAAGGGGAATAAGAAAAATACCTGTACGACCTACACACTCCGACATTTATGATAAGTACTAATTTTCCATTTCTCTCAGCGCCAACCCTCTTCACCACTTTTTGCCACTTTATTTCTAGTCCTTTGGATCATCTGGGATAGATCCTGGGTGTAAATGGGGGACAGCAGAGATCTGAGCAGGAGCGCCATCAAACTTCTCAATACAACTCCTTTGCACATTTGAAGAATAAAGCTGGACTGGACTGGTTACTGGCTGAAGGGT
Source organism: Pseudophryne corroboree (assembly GCF_028390025.1). Taxonomy (NCBI): domain Eukaryota; kingdom Metazoa; phylum Chordata; class Amphibia; order Anura; family Myobatrachidae; genus Pseudophryne; species Pseudophryne corroboree. Next base: position 616,137,415 of record NC_086448.1, on the reverse strand, counting down.
TAAAGCTGGACAGGACTGGTTACCGGCTGAAGAATAAAGCTAGACCAGACTGGTTACTGTCTGAAGGGTTAAAGCTGGAGCGGACTGGTTATAAGCTGAAGGGTTAAAGCTGGACTGGTTACCCGCTGAAGGGTTAAAGCTGGACCAGACTGTTTACCAGCTGAAGTGTTAAAGCTCCACAGACTGTTTACCAGCTGAAGGGTTAAAGCAGGACGATACTGGTTACTGGCTGAAGAGTTAAAGCTGGACCTGGTAGAGCTGCACAGGAGACATGCCAGTTCACTTGTCATACTAACAATGTAACTAGTTGCACAGGCCCTGAATGCTTGCAAAGGACCTCCATTTATTCCTGAGCAGGACGCAGCAGGGAGTGTCAGTGAGAGTAGTCTTTCATTGGCCTCTGCCATGATGTGACCAGAAGAAAGATGGTGGCGCCCATGCAGAAGACAGAGGGGATGCCAGCCTAAAACCACCAGACTCTAGACAGTGTGGACCATGCAGGGAGATTTATGCAGGCTGCAAGATAATGGGATCTGAACGCTCCCACAACGGAGACACCCAATCAAGAGCTGAACCTTCCAGGAGGGACATTATATATGCAACCTTGTTTGAATTACAAATCCATTGTGCTCGAGAATTCAGATTCAAAGGGAAGTATATTCCATTTGTATATAATGAAGCACCACTGTTCTCATAATTTTGTGTATTGTGCTGTTCCTTTTGGGTGTAGCCCCATTTTAGTGTACATAGGCTGCATTGTTATTGCGCACATTGATAACACTATTAAATATCTGCTTCATTGGTATCCGTATACAGTTTAACCAAAACCACATATTGGATAGTGTACAATCAATGGGATACATGATATCCCAGCAGATGAGATGCCAGCTGTCACTATACCGATAGCAGCATCTGCTGGAATCCTGGCAGTGAGGCAACAAGTCCCCTCATGGGCCTGCTGCGCTTGCCACACATCGGGCCTGGTGGCTCACATTGCTCGCCACAGGTTCTATTCCCACTCGGTTGTTGGCATTGACCCACCAAACAAGTAGGAATACCAAGCATTTGCCGGGATTCTTGGTGTCAGTATTTCACCGGCTGTTGGGATTCTAGCATCAGTCTCCTGAACGCTGAGATCCCAACAGCTGGTATATTGAGTGCATCCCCAATCAATATAAGACCAAAATTACATGTGGATGGTTATCCCAAAGTTAGACAACCTGCCAATATGGACATGAAAGACAGACAATAATTCTAAATGGTGCATTCAGTACTATATGAAAACATAACTTTTAATTCTCTAAGCAATAAAAAAAAGAATTTGGAACAACATAAATCAAAGAGGCTGCATAGGCCAGTATTTCAAATAACATCTGAAATACTGAATTTTGCAGCCTCCTGTTATTTATGTTTTAGGGTTCTTTTCTGTCTTCAAGTCCAAACTGGTGAGGATCTACTAACTATAGGAAACTTTTGGTAGCACACCGTCAGCACTGACTGTCACGGTTTTAATCACAGTGTTACCTGTTTCAGGTTGTGACTGGAGACCAACGGCTGCAGCTCGGGGTTGGAAACAAGAAGGCTGAATAAAACTCTTTTTCATGGGAATTGGGTAGCAGTGAGAACTGCCTTTGGTATGTAGTGGACCACTAAGTGGTACTGTACAGGACTGGTTACGGGCTGAAGAATAGAGCTGGACTGGACTGGTTACCAGCTGATGAATAAAGTTGTACCAGACTGGTTACAGGCTGAAGAATAGAGCTGGACTGGACTGGTTCCAGCTGATAAATAAAGCTGGACCAGACTGGTTACAGGCTGAAGAATAGCTGGACTGGACTGTTTACAAGCTGAAGAATAAAGCTGGACCGGACTGGTTACCAGCTGTAGAATAAAGCTGGACCGGACTAGTTACCAGCTGAAGAATAAAGCTGGAAAATTAGTACTTATCATAAATGTCGGAGTGTGTCGGTCGTACAGGTATTTTTCTTATTCCCCTTTAAATTTTCTTATCCAACAGTTCTTCCAACAAGTTTGTCAATGTAAAAAATAAAAAAATAGCTATAGGTTAAACACAGGTGTATCTTATATCTCTAAAAAAACTATTCAGAGATACGGTCTGCTTTCTTCTAGGTTATGTATATTATGATAGATATACCTGGCTTACATAATTAAATGTGTCATTAAACTCATCAAGGTTTCTTTCTGAAGATGGTTAAGGTGAATATCACAATCAGATATGCTTCTGAAACAAGTGCATACCTCCACTTACACAAAACACAATTGATGGCAGGCCTATCAAGGTATCTTTTATGCCGAGACCATATCCCAATTCAAAATGTACAGGGTCGAACAGCGAAAATTGATCCCTATTATGCGTACCTAACTTACACTTATATAGTGCGTTCTTCTCTTATAAAGGTATCTTTGTGAAAAGATTCGTACCAGTACTCACGGATGATATCATGTGTTATACGCCCATCAAGGTATCTTTGTCTTCATTCAATTGGATGGAGATTATTAAAAGTGTAACAATGTTTTATTAAAATTACAAACAAAACAAATGAAAGTAATATATTGGCTGCAGGAGGCTGCCGTCCGTAGTGGGGATTGGTCAGACCAACTTTATCCAGCACAAAGGGACCGGTACCTTATCTGACACCTGTGTTTAACCTATAGCTATTTTTTTATTTTTTACATTGACAAACTTGTTGGAAGAACTGTTGGATAAGAAAATTTAAAGGGGAATAAGAAAAATACCTGTACGACCTACACACTCCGACATTTATGATAAGTACTAATTTTCCATTTCTCTCAGCGCCAACCCTCTTCACCACTTTTTGCCACTTTATTTCTTGTCCTTTGGATCATCTGGGATAGATCCTGGGTGTAAATGGGGGACAGCAGAGATCTGAGCAGGAGCGCCATCAAACTTCTCAATACAACTCCTTTGCACATTTGAAGAATAAAGCTGGACTGGACTGGTTACTGGCTGAAGGGTTAAAGCTGGACAGGACTGGTTACCGGCTGAAGAATAAAGCTAGACCAGACTGGTTACTGTCTGAAGGGTTAAAGCTGGAGCGGACTGGTTATAAGCTGAAGGGTTAAAGCTGGACTGGTTACCCGCTGAAGGGTTGAAGCTGGACCAGACTGTTTACCAGCTGAAGTGTTAAAGCTCCACAGACTGTTTACCAGCTGAAGGGTTAAAGCAGGACGATACTGGTTACTGGCTGAAGAGTTAAAGCTGGACCTGGTAGAGCTACACAGGAGACATGCCAGTTCACTTGTCATACTAACAATGTAACTAGTTGCACAGGCCCTGAATGCTTGCAAAGGACCTCCATTTATTCCTGAGCAGGACGCAGCAGGGAGTGTCAGTGAGAGTAGTCTTTCATTGGCCTCTGCCATGATGTGACCAGAAGAAAGATGGTGGCGCCCATGCAGAAGACAGAGGGGATGCCAGCCTAAAACCACCAGACTCTAGACAGTGTGGACCATGCAGGGAGATTTATGCAGGCTGCAAGATAATGGGATCTGAACGCTCCCACAACGGAGACACCCAATCAAGAGCTGAACCTTCCAGGAGGAACATTATATATGCAACCTTGGATCTCTGTGTTGGAAAGTTCTGTGGAAGTAACTCGAAATGCATTGCGTACTGGTTAATGAAACCATAACAATTATTTGGGTTACCATTATAACAAATTGGAGTAGGTAGTTGTAACCGAGGCTTAGCGCCCATAGCAGATGTGGAGCCGAGGAGGTTGAGGAGACAGTAGTGGCAACTGGTGTTGTTAACGCAGACTGGATCCTGTCTAGGTGGACTGATAGTTCCTGTAAATACTGAATTGCTTGGTGATGAGCAGCCTCTTGTGCATCCACTCAAGTTGCTAATTTTTGAAGTGCTGCTATCTCTGATTTTGGGGCTGGATTGGGACCCATTGTATGGCCAGTGCAAACTGTCATAGTTTTAAGCAAAGTGTTACCTGCTTCAGGTGATGACTGGTGTCCAATGGCTGTGGCTCAGGGTTGGAAATGAGGAGGGAATTGGGCAGCAGTAAGAACTGCCTTTTGGAATGCAGTGGACCACTAAGTGGTACTGTACTAGACTGCTTTACCGGATAAGGAATAGAGCTGGACCGGACTGGTTACTAGCTGAAGAATAGAGCTGGACCACACTAGTTACTTGCTGAAGAATAAAGCTGGACCGGACTGGTTACCAGCTGAAGAATAGAGCTGGACCGGACTGGTTACCAGCTGAAGAATGGAGCTGGACCACACTAGTTACCGGCTGAAGAATAAATCTGGACTGGACTGGTTACCGGCTGAAGAATAAAGCTGGACCGGACTAGTTACCAGCTGAAGAATCGAGCTGGACCGCACGTGTTACCGGCTGAAGAATAAAGCTGGACTGGACTGGTTACTGGCTGAAGAATAAAGGTGGGCCAGACTGGTTACTGGTTGAAGGGTTAAAGCTGGACCAGACTAGTTACTGACTGAAGGGTTAAGCTGTACCGGACTGGTTAACAGCTGAAGGGTTAAAGCTAGACTGGACTGGTTACCAGCTGAAGGGTTAAAGCAAGACTGGTCTGGTTACCAGCTGAAGGGTTAAAGCTGGACCAGACTGATTACCGGCTGAAGGGTTAAAGCTGTACCTGGTAAAGCTGCGCAAGAGACAATATGCAGGTTCACTTGTTACACTAACAATGTAACTAGTTGCACAGGCCCTGAATGCTTGCAAAGGACCTCCTTTTATACCTGAGAAGGAAGTAGAGAAGTAGAAGGGAGTGTCAGTGAGGATAGTCTCTCATTGGCCCTTGCCATCTTGTGACCAGAGGAAAGATGGCGACGCTCCTGCAGGAGACAGAGGGGACACCAGCATAACGCCACCAGACTCCAGACAGCATGGACCATGCAGGGAGATTGCCAGGCTGCTGGGCGCTGGAGACTCTGCTTTCACAGGACCAGACGGAACCCCGCTGGACCCTCAGTGTCAGTGGCAAGGAATTAGGATGCCGGCACTGGCCGCGCGTCCTGACACTGACAATTGCAAGATGTGAGGATCTACCAACATATCAGCTACAGGCATCATATGGAAATGTAAAATCAACACTGTAAATTCCTTTTCAGTTAATGCATTCAGCACTTTGGTAATGTCAAGTCAATAGCACTTCACCTGTATACAGCCTTGTTATAGGACTCACCCCTATCAATTTTTGCAACCAAAATTGGAATTTAGTTTCACCAAATAGTAAATAACAGGAGACCACATAAACAAGAATTATTTTCTGAAGAGATTTATTAGACTTGGCATTTTAATTGTAATCTGGTTTCTCACATTATTTTAAAGAAAAATTCATAATAAAAGTTAAATTTTAAGAATTATTATCAAATCAAGCCAATATAAACTGTGTCTTTATCAAAGAGTCTTTTTTTCTTCCAAACCTATGATATTCTATATGACTCCAGGAAACACCACAAACTGTTTATAATTATTCCCAATAGTGGTTATCAATATTGTTAGTTGGTTCAGTCTAATTAAATCAATTTCTAATACTCCAACCCCACTCAAGCCACTCGTGGCTGACTGGAACCTGAGAGAAGTATCTTGTGCGGACTTCATTCCCTTCCCATTCCAAAGTGTCCATGGATCAATGTTTCCAAGAATTTCATTACCTATCTCTACACTTTCCAAGGTAACACAACCATATTGGTGAAAGTGCATCTTTTTTCCAAGCAAGTCTAATTCATGGCCTTGAAAACGTCACTTCAACTCACCTAGACAGTCTTCTGCGTTTATAGAATGCTCGGTGAAATTGCACTCCAATTATTGTCTGGGTACCACCCCAAGTCAAACATACAAAGCATGTAAACCAATACCTTCAGAAGTTTCTATGGTGCTTTATATTGGATTCCCAGGATGACAAGTCATTGATGCTTGCATGGGAAATTACTTATAGAACCCACAAGTGATGGACTCCATTAGAGTCTATTCTTTCTTAAAAATGATTTTCACCCGATGGTCATTCCACTGTAGCATCCCAACCCCAAGTTTATGCTTATTCTGCAGATATAAATGAGCAGGAGCAACTGGAGATGGTGCAGACATGCTTGTGCAGAAGCAGCTGTAGATAGTTCAGACAATCTTGTGCAGGAGTAGCTGGAAATAGGAATACAATACCTTACAAGACAAAGGTTTGCAGACCAGAGGAGACAGAATGGGCCATATTGTCTGGCAGTAATAAAATATAGCTCTCCACACAAACCACCCTAAAGATGCCCTTATTATATCTAGGGCCTAAATGCTTTAGGCAGTACCCACTACTTTATGTGGGTACATAAACCAGTAGCATGCAAGCTGCGGTTACAACCAGTGTTTCACCTCTCCCTTCTGAAACAAGCTGTGAAGGGCCCATTACCAAAACATAAGATCTTCATAATGCAGTAGAGGCCCCTCTGGAATCCATTATCCAATCAATCATTGATTCCCATAAATTCAGAGATATGAAGTATCTTGTGCATGGTAAGGACTGCTTTTGAATGAAGTCATTAGATGTTCACCTGCTCTGATCACCGACAGGTGGTAATGTACCATTGGCACTAAGTACCCTTTTTATAATTACTGCTATCAGAACTTTGCGATATTTAAAATAAAATAGGATAAAGAGACCTCACCTATATGAAGCCTTATGCCTACCAATTTTTGTCGAACAAGTTGGAATTTAGTTTATCTGTTGGTACTTCAACAGTTTTGTTATGTTTTCCTGTTTGACAATTTCAGCTTGCCTATCATGTTTCTACATGTAAACTTCATCCTTCAAAATGCTACTGTACCTTCACCATGTTCACCTTTGTCCCTCATGATCTATCTTCTCAGGGGCAATGAGCTTGGTGGTTGTGGTACGTCTGATAACTTTCCCAACCAAACGGGAGTGAGATGTGATGGAAAGTATTAATTGTGAATGATGTTTTGGTCAGAAACTTCTTGCAGTGTGTAAGGAGAGTAGCACTGGAAGAAGCATTGTTTATTTAACTAGTGTCTTTGGTTCATATCATGTAAAGAGACCAAGCTAAAAGTATTTTAAGCTCTAGTGAACAACAGTTATTTTTATAACAGATCTTTTTATTTTCTTAATTCTGCAACTTCAGATTTTTGAAACAATACTTTGACCTTTCACTTAAGTATTAGTCAGTTTTAATGCACTAGTAACTAAATGTAGCACTGCTTAGAAATATTATTATTTTGCCTGGATCTTGTTAAAATACTGCTGCAGTGTTGGAATTGGTTTTGAATACTGCATTATTTTTCAAAACAGTAATGTTTTTAGGGACTTAAATGCCAAATTTTCTCTTATCTAGTTCATTGATAAGGGGCATATTTCAAAGCTTGAGAGAGATAAAGTGTAGAGAGAGAAAAATCACTTACCAATCAGCTCCTAACTGTCACTTTACAAACACAGCCTTTAAAATGAGTTAGAAGCGGATTGGTTAGTGCTTTATATCTCTACACTTTACAGATGTAGCCACACTCATCGTAGCAACATCTTGATAAGTCTTTTGCCATCTAAGACAGGCACACGGTCGCGTCAAACGAGGCACATTTGCACATAGATGTAGCCACAATGAGCGTTGCTACATCTTTATATCTTCATGCTTTGATAAATCCCACCTTGGTACGAGTTAACTGACAAAAATATACAAGTTTATCAATAGGCAAAAAGATATTCACTAATATCACACAGCCACATACTGTATATAGTTAATTCAAGTGAACATTTACATCGTAGCCATATGTCTCATATTTCGAATCCACTATATTGTACATTCCTATCACAAATTCAGTTTAAATGAATGAAGCAGATAATAGATACTGATGTATAGAAAATGAAAACCAGCCTCAGTGGTTTAAATAAAATAGCAGCATGATCCAGCTGTACAGACTCCTTTATGTCTATAGTCCTAATTAGCCAGGTCTTGCAGAATTATTCTCACCAGTGTATTTAACAGTCGCTGGTTAACCTGGGGTTAGACTGAGCAATAATCTGCAATGTAGAAGGTGCCCTCAGCATATAACACCTGAGATGACTGATGCACTGTTCAATAAACTGGTATAAAAGATACCTAAAAATAGAACTCATATTGGCAAAAAATAGTGTGAAGCCCTTATAATCCTAATGTGTTTTGTTGAATATACTGTAGTCCATCGTCATTAAGGGAAATAAGTTAACAATCTGTGCTGTATGTGGCACTACTGTATAAACATTACTCCTACAGTACAATCAGTTAGAAAACGCTGCCTCAGTAAAGCCAGGAGGAGTAAATTAAATTCTAAAAAATAATATAAAATTATGGGTCTGGACTTAATACACTATTTTAAAATTAGTTTATTTACTGATATTTGCATTGACTGTTCAGCACTGTTCTCCATACATCCTTTTGGAGAGTGACTATCTCCTTCTTCAGCTGTCTGCTGTCAGATAAAAGTGTTAAAAAAGTACAGTGTTAATAGAGATATCTTCTTTCCTGTTACCATACAAAAACAGCAGTTAAATATGTTATCCATTATTTTATATAACTTTATAAATTTGTGAAAACTGTATTTTAATATATTTTAAAACAGTATGTACAAGTTTCACATTACATTTTGTACGATTCACTCTCTTACAATAAGAACAAACAATTGCTGCAGATAGTTTATAAACGGTCTATCATGGTTTATTTGGATATTTTTACCTAAAGTGACATTAATGGCATTTGTAACAAAAACATACTGTCAGTCTTCAGTAAAACAGCTGCAAATAACCAACTTTAAATGTGACAATGATAGTAACCACAAAAGATGGCCAGTTTGGTCAGAGAAGAATGGAATGCGTGCTGTGATATGTTCACAATACAGACCTGACACTGACATCTTAAGTTTATAATGTTATAAACATTCCATACACTTATTCATAAAAATGAAGCTTCACAGTGGAACGTAGGAATTGGACAATTATAAACAAATGAAAGCCAAACTCAACAATGTAGTAATGCTCTCTTAGATATTTCTCCATGCAATTTTCAAAAGATTTCATGCACAGAGCTTGCAATTACTAAAAAAATGGTTGGGGATATTTAGGATCGTTGTTCTAGCAAGTTTAGGCATACTTCGGCATTGTTTCTTTCTCTTATCTAATTAAGTTGCATTTGCATAGTGCTGACTTGGTGGGATCCCATGCCCTGGACTTGAACCTTAGGTTAGTAACCCCCCAGATGAGGTCACCTGGATGTTGATTAGTGTGCCCATATTTTTTGACCCAAAATTATGCCAAGCACCTAGAGTTTGCTCTATTTTTAGATTGCAGAGTTTATTATAATTATTCTGATTAGCAGTTATTGGTACAATAGAGTGTGCATCAGCATTTTCTTTCCATCTGTGAAGAACTACAGGTCTCAGTATGATAGCACCTCTCCTTATGTTTGGAATTAGGGTGTACAGGCCAAGTCATACACACCCCTCCCCCCAAAGTGGCATTTTTGTCTTACACTGTGGAGCTGAAGCAAAGTGAGTATGACGCCAGATAGTCTAATGTATCTTGAGTGAAGTGGCACACAAAGTGTGCTTATAAACCTGTATGCACCTACCATGTGGCAGTTTAATAAATGCCTAATGGCAAATGTATTTTCTGCATTACAAAAATGGTGCAAGTGGTACATAAGTGTCTATAATGTGTGCCTGGCATAAATCAGATGTATGTGCTACTACTGCTTACTAGAACAAGCTCTGGTTGAAAATACAGTGGTATGGCTAGTAAATAATGAGACTGATCCTATATTAAGTAAATTTTAATTCCATCCCCCTTATATGTACTCCCCTTCTGCATCCACACACTGCTGGGATATGAAGAAGTCATGAGGTGCTAGGTCTGGCAAGTATTGAGGCTGTTCTAGCACTTCAATCTGTTTCTCTGCCAAAAACTGCTTCACTGAAAGAGGGCTGGTGCGTTGTCCTGATGGATGTAGAAAATATTTGTCCACAAATCTGCCCTCTTCTGATTCTTTCCTGCAAAGTTCCTAGAACATTTTATAGTAAAGTTGATTCACTGTTGCGCCTTCTGGTACCCAGTTTGCCAAAATAAAACCCTTGATATCCAAGAAAACAATTAACAAGGCTATGAATTTGGATTTGCTTTGACATGCTTTCTTCATTCTTGGTGATGGTAGGGTTTCCAGTGCATGGACTGGCATTTTGTGTCATCACAGGTAATTTACCTAAAGCGTGCAAATCCACTTGATTTTGATCTAAAATATCTGTACAAATTCCCTTTTGATTTTCTTTCTGCGCAACAGTGAGAAGCCTTGGAAACATCTTAGCACAAACTTTTGTCATGTTAAGGCTTGATGACTGTCAATTTGAAAAGCTCTCTATTTTTATCCAGACTTTTGTTTGGTTTGATGTGCATGGCCTTCATCATCATCTTCAACATCCTCACAACTGTCACTAAGTCTTTTGTGTCACTCAAAGACACATTCACGTGACATATAATCTGCTCCATAGCCTTGGTCAGCATATGGAAAGATTCAGTGGACGTTTTGTTGAATTTAACTGAAAATGTTAAGTTAAAACGTTGCTCTAGTTTTGAACTAAGCATTTTTACAATGTACAGGAAAAACACAACTTATTTGAATGCTGTAATTATAGCAAACTATCTGTGCGAGATGGGTGAATCTTGCAAAACTGTTTCAGCATAGTCCAAAGACAATGTTCCCCCACTCCCTCTTAACTCACGCAGTATGCATGCACATTTTTAAAGAGACATTTAGGCTGATTTTACTACCAACTCTGCATCAGCAAAAGTTTTAAAATTTAAAAAAAAATACATAACTTTAGCCTAGACTTAACAATTTGTGCAAGGAAATCCATCTTCAAACACATCTAATGTCAAGAATTGGAAGCTTTGTACTCAGACACATTAATGTTCACCATTCGCATTAGAAAACATTTTAAATTCTATAAATGGGATATTTTAATCTCAAGTCAGGAATATCGTATAGTTTATTTACTGTGTAAGAGCTACAGCCCTGTATATTCAAGGTTTCTTGTTGAGGGTAGGGTGATTATGAAGTAACACCATAAACAGAACCAGTCCTGACTTTACAGAACTGGTGTTATAAAAATCAGTGATAAATCATGAAAAATGTTCTGAATGAGGTTTTCACCTATAGGAGAGTTTCATAAACTCTGCTATTACAGTCCAGGTTTTAAGGCTTTCCATTACAATTTAATGCAGTATTTTGGATTTTAACACAGAACAAAGGGTACATTGTAAACTATATGCTTTACATTTCATTTCTATTTATTTTAGCTGGTTTATATAAATAAAATCTTACCCTTTTAAACTTTAAAAAAAAAAAAGATACACATCTGAAAGTGCAACATTTAATTGTGTTTCTAATTTTTTGTGTACTGCAATACACTAAGCAATTCAGTAAAATATAGGTAACAATATTGCCTACATCAATTAGTGCAGGACAGTTTCTTTGATATTATTTACTTATGACCTTTAACTATCCATCTAAAATGCAAAATAAATACTTAAATGAATGTAGGTGTGTGTTTGTGAAGGTTTACATGTATATTAACCCTTTCCAAACCACACCATGGGCTAAATGTAATAGAGTGATAGTTTCAGAAAGTGAGAGATTTGGTAAGGTTTTTCAGTTTTTTTTAAAAAGTGGCAATCATTTACACTGAAAAACCAGGTTGATCTTGCTGTGTAAATGATTGCCACTTTAAAAAAACTGCAAAACCATACCAAATATCTCACTTTCTGAAACTCTCACTCTATTACATTTGGCCCCATGTGCTTTGATTTTGTCCACTTCGAAGGGAAATAATGTCTTAATCTCTTAATCTGTGCACACAAGTCAAATTGTAACTGTTTTATGAGAAGGAGATTATACAGGGCAGGGGTAGGCAACATTTTCATTTTGGATGCCTGAAGTACACCGTGACAAGTAAACAAAATGCTGGGAGTGCTACTACCATACCACATGTACAAAAATGTACGAAAGGAATATACAGGTATTGAGAATGTTAGTAGCTACCTTGTCCTGAACATCAACTGTGAGCAGGACTAACTTTGTCAAAGTTCACTCAATAGAAGCCCATGTTTCGCTAGGTATGCAAGTCACACTTGCATTCTCCGGTTTGGAGAGGGTCTTACATGCTGAAAAAATAATTTATACGTGATGTAAAACTATTTATCAGATTATTATTTTTGTGTATGTTTGTATGGCTCCACATCATTGGCACTTCGGAGTACCACAAGGCTCAGTCCTAAGTCTGCTGCTCTTCTCCATCTATACCACTTCTCTTGGAAAATAAGATCCTTTGGATTTCAGTAACCTCTCTATATAGAAGATACCAAAATGTGACTTTCTGCCATATTATTTTGAATAACCTCAAACTCAACCTTTCAAAAACCGAGTTAATAATACTGCTACCAGCCAACAGAAACTGCCTATCCCACATCTTATTTGCACTGGCGTTATGACAATAAACCCCACCCCTCAAGCTAACTTGTTACAAATCCTCTTACATACATCTAAGAAACAGTTAAAGAATACCGCAAAAACTTAATTTCATTTTCTCCTGCAGTGACTTTTGCAATACTTTCCTTACTGGTCTTCCTCTAACCAGACTTTCATTCCTAAAATCTTCCTGAAGGCAGTGGCTAGACTATTTTTCCTTCCTATTGTTTCTCTACTCTGCCATTCACCACATTAGTTGCATGTATTTTAAGGAGTCCAATATAAAATACTACTAACATACAAGGCCATAAACATACCTGCACCAAGATGCATGTTATAGAATTCAGCATCCCTTATCCACACTTATTACCTGATCCCATTCTCGTTTGCAGGACTTTATTTGAGCTGCACCCACTCTGTGATATGTCCTCTCTCGCCAAATAAAAAGTCTCTAAACCTTAATTTGTTTCCTGAAAACTCACCAGCTTATCAAAATTTGATCCTCCTTTAGCTATGTTACCCATTTACCACCTTTCTACAAAGTCAACACAGAACTTACATGTATTCTCTTGTATAGCACTATGAGCTCCTAAATCATCATTGCTGTAAGATTGCATAACATAGTTTCATAGGTTACATACTTTAGGACATATCTAACAAAGAGGTTAGAGGGCCCTGCATGTCAGTTTAGATTTTTTTTTTTTTTTTATTACTGTATCTATAATAATGGAACATATACAGTAGGTACTAGTTCAATAAATGCTAATGACTGTAAATAATATGTACATAAATACACTTATTCAAGTGTGCATTTTTTGGCATATGCTAGGAAACTCTGGACTGTAATGAGGATATTAAATACCTTTCAGTGTGATTTAATACATTGGTTTAAAATAATATACAATCTGTAGATTTTGTTTTTTTACATTAGCGACATATTTGCATTTGAATCAAGATGTATTTTATTATATGATGAGATTATTCTAACATTTTCAGATACTAAATGCATAGTACCTGCAGACAACAATGTCAAACAGTTTAATAAAAGACTGTGTAAATTATCAATTATTCTAAGGCACAATGCTCAACACGTCCGTGATAATAGTCCATATGTATATATCAACATAACCTTGTAAGAAAGGCAACAGAAAACCATAAAGCCCTCATGAGGCTAACCTCATAAAATGATACACCGACAATTGTGCCAGAGCCTATATGAGTGTTTTACAACCTTATCTGAAATTGTGACATAAATTAATGTTTATGTTATACACCAAGGTTAACATATAAAAATAAATACATATATATAATATTAAAATATTAAATAGAAAATATAAAGCAAATATGTATTTACATCTTAGCTTTAAACTTGTATGACCTAGTAGTCATATCACATATCTTCTCACTTTAATAACATCTCTTACCTGGCACCACTATATTTTTGTCTGCTATTTTGATATTAAAATAATAATGACTATAACTGGAAGACAATGGTGAAGATCATGGTATGACAGGTGAAGATCATGTTATGACCAGTTAAAAAATGGTTAATGGAACAGTCTGCAATGGAGAATGAAAAGTGACCAATGAGAATTTTAACTATGGACCGTATGTTGGACATAATCCTACCATACCGCTTTTACATGAAGTGGCAGCTCCTGTACATGTTATGGTACATTATCTGACCCACTGATGTGCACTATGTATAATGGTTCATTTGTGTCTTTGAGGTCATCAATAAACTGAAGTCGAGGTAAAAGATCAAAATACTCTTTCTAGAAGAAATGACAAAAGTGTGTTTTTGGAAGAACTGTTCCGCTAAAACTGTGTATATACAATAGACTATATTTATCCCAATTGGGAGTGCATAGTCTACACTGTTAATTATGTGTGTATGTGGCTTAAAGAAATTACATCTATACGTGCAGTTAGGGGCTAAATCAAGGGAATTATGTGATGGTCTTGCAGTATGAGCTAGATTTTGCCATTTAAGAAACTGTATTAATAAAACAAAAATAGCAGATTCTCTTTCAATTACATTTAAAATCATGTTGGCCAGGAGCATGTTTTACTTTTTATACAGGTGGAGTCTCCCATATACGAAAATCCAATATCCAAAACATTCCCGAAATCCAAATTATTTTGAGCACAGTGACACCTGAGATAGTGACACCTCTGCTTTATGATGGTGCAATTTACACAAACTTTGTTTCATGCATAAATTTATTAAAAATACTGTAAAACAAATGACCTTCATGTGTATTAGGTGTACATGAAACTTAAATGCATTTCATGTTGACTTAAGTCCCATCCCCAAGATATCTCATTATGATATGCAAATATTCCAAAATATGGAAAAAACCAAAGTACTTCTGGTTCCAAGCATTTTGGATATGGGAGACTCAACCTGTACCTTTTTACATATAACACACATTTTAGTGTTCAAGCATGAAATATTTACTAAAAGAGGAAAGACATATAATAAATCTGAACTTACACAAAATAGTAACTTTGTATTCTTAGGCTGTAGACCTATAAGAAAAGTTTGTGCATATTCTTACTTACTATATAGTACAACACTTACAAATCCTAGTACTTGTGGTAAGCGAACCTGCAGCTTAAAACGGCTTAAGTCCTTCAATCTACATTTTTATAACACTGTTATATCCACATCACTACTAATAGCTCATGGAGTACAGTATATTCTTTTGTGCATTGTTTAGCCAATGTTGGTATACTACATAACATACTTGGTATACACATACATTTTTGATATGCAGAAGAAAAACACACACTATATAGGTATATTAACAATCCTCCATTACATAATTTCAGGCTCATTGCTCCTCTTAGATACCAATAAAATTCATTAGACCTTAAAATGGCTTTTCTCTGATTTAATATTACAATACCTACAAACAAAATTGCTGTCATCTTCGTATTTTACCGGTAAAATAGGTACTCTGCTACAATGTTATTGAGAAGCATAACAGAGATGTGAGGCCAATTTAATTTTTCAGAAAATGCGGTAGATCTATCCACCAATTTAATATCATTATAAAATATATTCCACATGATACGTGGTTACAAATTAAAAGTTAAAACAGAAAAAGTGTCTTTCAAACTAATAAAACTTTTGTACATTTTTGCATTAAAATTATTTCTTTTTATTTGTATTGTTCTCATTGTTATTATAAAGAATCTTGATAATAGAAAACATCAAAAGGCTAACATTCTGACATATGGGCCAGTGATGCAAATCTACAGTGAATAAATATGAAATGTAGCAAAAATACATTTTATCATGCAGTTCATTTAATTTCCATTTATAGAAATTAAATTCTATGGTAGCTAGCAAAAAGATTTCTAAATTACTATATACTCTGCATTTCAAGTCTGCTTGTTTTAAGCAAGATTGCTTGCATGCTATTATTAATATTATTATTAATATTATAATTATTATTAAAAGACTGCAAGAGGTTAAAAAAAATAAAACAAAAAAAATATACATTTTGGTGCAAGTGATATAGTTGAATGTAAACATTTCTTGTATATTTTTTTATTAATGCTATCAGTCATTAAATATCCATAACACCCAATAGAACAGTGTATTACAGAAGATTAAAATTATTCTAAAATAAAAATCTAACAGTCCCACAAGAGCAAATTAATTATTTTTCATTTGTCCATGTGTAAAATGTATTTGAATATGCTGTCATCAAAGAAATGATAAAACCTCTAAAATAGTTTATCCAAAAATAAAATAATTCCATTTATCCGATATACAGGCAGACTTGCTGCCTATGCATTTGAGTCAAACTATATCGCCATAACCAAGCAATTACTGACATGCCATCAGCAGGAAAAATATCTAGTTTAGCTCAAAATGAAGTGCACAGTTATTGTCAAAATAATCTATCTGATTTCATATTGAAAGTTAAAGATGGGCTATTTCACAGTTTATTAATACAGTTTGGTTTAAATCATACATACAATCAGGTGTTTGTGATGGTTATCAATACGTATGGAAACTGTTGACACTGCAGGTCTTTGGATATTGGCAAGGTTCCCTGTAATACAACATATTCTGCAACATTGCGTGGACAAACCTTAGGGTTGATTTTTGCTATAATTTAATTAGTGCCTTAAATACTTGTGTTATCTATTTCATTGTCATCGGACTTAGCGTGAGACCTGGAGAGCATCAACAATTTTTCTTTATTTGTGTACTGTCTCTGGAGATGTACTACATGTTTTTCTGTGCTGGCATCTTCCAAGGACATTTGAAGGTCTATAGTCTTGTTTTCCTCACAGTCTTGGGTTTTATTGGCTGAGGTGTCTATAGACTCAAAAGAGGTTCCTGCCTCCTCAAGATGAATGTAGCCCTTATTGCTTGATTGGTCAGACCCTGAGCTCTGGGAATCTCTTTTTATCAATGTTGCTGTTGTAAAAGAATCCACAAGAGCAGCAGGTTTTGTTTTGCCAAATGGAGAAGCTCTCACCAAAAGGCTACAGTCTAAGTCTGTGCTACTTAGCGACTGGCTACCTAAGTCTGACAGATGCCCAGGAGACATAGGTCTCCTATAGTCAGGCAGACAGCTTGTGCTCTGGCGTCTTAATGGTACCTTTCTATGGGTTTTGGGAATTTCCCAATTTAAGTCTGCATGGCTAAATTTGCTCAAACTTAGTTCAATCTCTCCCTTGGTTACTTCTTTGGCACTTTTTTCCC
The DNA here is from genome assembly GCF_028390025.1 of Pseudophryne corroboree. Lineage (NCBI taxonomy): Eukaryota > Metazoa > Chordata > Amphibia > Anura > Myobatrachidae > Pseudophryne > Pseudophryne corroboree. The sequence continues at coordinate 616,120,176 of NC_086448.1, read as the reverse complement.
CATCTCCATGTTCTTCATTCTTCTCCAAAAGACAACTATCTAACTTAACAACGGGCAGCGTAAATGCGCTAAGGGAAGGACCAACAATAGAACATGTACTGCTCCTACCCCATCCTAGGTCAGGTGATCCTGAGAGGGAATCATTTTCGCCATCTCTCCCTGAAATTCTGTCAAATGGTAGAGCAGAGTTTGACCTCTCCCTGTAAATACTATATATTGCATCATTCATGTTTGCTTTGTCTGTCACATGACGGTGCACCTTAGGAGAGGACGTCCTTGTTTCTTTTAGATTTGGAGGAGAGAAATTAATAGTACCACCAAGAGCAGAATGCCAGGAGCTCTTGGCCAGCATTGCAGCCCCAAATGTGTCTCCACCTTTCATATCCACGCTCCGAGATTGCACGTAATTAACAAACCCATTTAGAGGAGTTCCATCTTTACATTTCATGCCATGAACATCAATAACTGTAGAGTAGAGATCCCTCAGATTGATGATCTTTGTTTTCTTGTCTCTGTTTTCATGAAGAACTGCATTTGAACAAATAAACAGAAATATTCCAATACCCATTATTAGAGGACCAAAAACTTTAAGATTATCTGAGTGCAAGTATCCAGAAAACAAACCTGCAAGGAAACCAGATGTTTTTTGCTGAAGATTTCTTGTTAAGTTTGTGTTGCTTATTATGAAGGCATTTTGATTAGCCCCTTGACTGCTGTGATGGCTCCGGGATTGATTTTTATTTGCACTGATTACATTTGTATCACCTGATGAAAATTTGGCTTTATTGGTCCCTAGACCTCCATGATGAACTGAGTGACTTTTTGGCCAATATCCTATAACAGCCATGGCAATTCCAACAAGAAGAACCAATATTCCAAATAGAGCAATTAATCCAGAGACAGAGCAAAATTTAAGTTTGCCCTTTACTACTACCACATCATTCTTACGCTTCCTTTTTGCTTTCCGCTTGCGTTTTGGAGCTTGACTTTTGGGTCTGAGAGGATCTTGTTTCCGTGCAGAGATCCTCAGTAGACCCCCAGTGGCAATCATGCCGACCTCAGAGCGCCTGATAAGTTACTCCAGCTCCTATGGAAAGAAGAATAGAAGACAAACAAAGAGGGTTAAGTAATTAACAAATGAAATAAAAAACATTAAAAAGGTTGTATGGCCACCATTAAAGCATTATATTGTTTTTGGGAGACAAAATAGGGGATGTGGTGGACATCATTTTATGGGTGGGAAAGCTTAGCAGAAAAAAAGACATCAGCATGGTAAATTACCGAAACAGCAAGTCATTTCATGGAAATTTGGCTGATTACCATTGCAGTTCTACAACATTAGTTCATTAAAGGCAACAACTGTCCAATAATGTAACCAACCCTTGACACAGTTCAACTTATATGTCTCGAATATTTTAATTGAAGTTTGCACGTTTATATGGGGAAGAGGATACAAAGCAAAGAAAAAGAGATGGGGAGGGGAGGGAACCACAGTTCAGACATAAACAGTAAAATAATCAAAACAATGAGATACTAGTAGAAATATCAATTACCACGAGAAGCATACAGTACTAAGTTCAACCTATAAACACTTTCTCTCACTCATGGCCATCCAACCACTCAAATCTCGTGCTACCAGATGTGTCCTCATTAATCTTGCCTTGATACATAGTGGGAGATGCCTGGCTTGAGTGAGCTGACAGGTCCTATGCAACTCCATTAGTGTCTAGTGTGTTTTTTGCCGCAAATGTGTCTATGCAAATAGGGTGAACAAGCAGATTCTGCTGATTAAAATAATATGTGACAAGACTATACTGTGCATCTGCGCCTGTAACTGCATACAAATTGATTGGTATGTTACAGTCTAACATACCATTTCATATGCAGATACAGCCAATGTTGCACACATAATATAGGCATTTCATTTTAATCAGCAGAAGCTTTGTGCATCCTATTCACATCGTTTTGCTAATAAGATGCATTTTAATGGAAAAAGTTACATGTAAAGGTACTCAGCGCCACCCAGTCATGCCATGCCGAGTCACACCATAGCACAGCATAACTAGAACGGCTGTTTAAAATACAGGGAGGCAAGATGTAAGTGGACACATCTGCAAATCACTTCCAGTTTTACTGCAGCCTGTTAGAGAGACTTGAAGGTAACTGCCAATAGTGATCATCTTCCGGGTCCATTTTCCTGAAGCCCAAATATTACCTTACAGATTTAGACAACATAATTCTTTATGTTTGTGATAGTTTTGGGGCCTCTAGACACTGTATTATTTATCCAAGTACTCATTATCGGATGTGATATCACAGTGTGTGTGAACGTAAGTTTTATTGTCATGCTTTGTCTTCTATCCTTCCTCTAGTTGCCATAGCAACCAACACTGGCCTGTGTATAGTGTCATAAGCATCAGAGACACAATGCAGCCATGTTTACAGTCTGCAGTTTCTCTGCACCGTCTTTATGTTTCTGTTCAGTTAGCAGAAGCTTGGGCCACCATTAGATTGTAATTCAACACTTTACTGTATGTGCTGAAATGCCTCAGCCCCAATTATTCTGTCTGAAAGTGCAGTCTTACTGGAAAAGTGACCTGGATACTTCTTTTGTTACAATTATTCCATTAAAATAAATTTTTAAAGAGCGTTATGGGTACATGTAAAAATACCAGAGATCTGTATTCTGCAGCGGAAAGTGAAGATTAATTGCACTTATATGGTACTGTATGTATTGGCAGCATCTAGACTTTCAATGGAAAAATTCTCAGATTTTTTTCATGTTTAAGATGAACAGTATTTCCCTGTTTACAGAAAACAGTACTGCATTAGCTCTATTTTTAAAGAAAATTATTAAAGTGCAAACACAGCAGCTTTGGACTTTATATATTCTATTCTATTCTATAGGAACATATATAGGGCTGATGAATAGTTGAACTCATATCTAATTTTTTGCACTGCAAATGCTCCATGGCTGAGCATACCGTAGGAGCAACTATGGACAGGTAGTATACATCTCAGCCACATCTCCACTTGCAGCTGAGTTACCGGGTGTCAGCTGGACGTTCATGGACATGTAGCAGTAGCGCACGCAGGGGGGGGTTCCGAGTACCTGGAAACCTCCCCTGATAAGCCAAATGTTTAATTTGTGAGACAGAGACAGCAGTATGTCTCCGTCTCAGCAAAAGTCACAATCACGATCGCGACCGCAGAGCTGCTGCAGGAGCAGCAGCAGCAGAGAGCTACGTAGCTCTCTGCACAGAGAAAGTCCGGGGGAAGCTGCTGGCTGCACGTGCTCAGCCGCAGCAGCTCCCTCCCTCCTCACAGGACCACCAGTCTGCTGCTTCTGACTCCCAGCCCCTGGTGGAATGGTAACTAGACGCCACCCTGGTGGTATGCATACCACCATATATGTATACTGCATGTAACATATGTTTGTAGGTATGTATGTGTGCTTATGTATGTATGTGTGTGTGCTATGTATGTATATACATATATATGTGTGTGTGTATATATATATATATATATATATATTTATATATACAGTGTCCAAAGGGCGGTACTCATACGTCTTATGAATCAAACACAGGATCCTGTTTTTAGGTCGTATCAGAATTTTTACTGCAATTCTGATCCTGATGAAAGAATTGCAGTAAAAATTCTGAAACGTTGACCTAAAAACGGAATCCTGTGTTTGATTCATAAGACGTATGAGTGCCGCCCTTTGGACATTGTATGAAATTTCGACTACCTATGGGGACCGACTAATGGGAGGCATGGCCAGTTCTTGCCCTTGTGGCGCCCCGGGCAAAACGATAGGGGCGTGGCTTCACACGGGGGCATGGTCAGTTACGCCCCCATTTGTGCCCCCTGTAGCGCCGCTGGAAGAGAAAAAAAAAAAGTATACTGATTCCAGACCGCTGCAGACAGCCGCCGGCGCCGCTCCTCTCCTTGGATCAGCATAGACACTAGAGGTCAATTATGACCCCTAGCGTCTGTGCCACAATGCTGTGCGGTGCGCGATGATGTCATAGCGCACCGCACAGCAAAGGTCCCCTCCACGAAGGGAAACTAGACGCGTAGCGTCTGGTTCCCTTCACAGCAGGGGACCAGCGGGGGGCACAGCGGCGAGGGTCACAGCGGGGGACCAGCGGGGGGCAGAGTGGCGGGGGGCACAGTAGCAGATCTTGCGATGGTGCTGCGCCCTCCGGATGGCGCCGGCGCCCTCCGGAGGGCGGCGCCCCGGGCAAAAGTCCTGCTTGCCCGTGGCAAGATCCGCTACTGATGGGAGGGCACCGATGCAAGATATACACACAGACAAGGAGTGCCGGCTCACTGCATCTGGTATATGTGTGTGTGTGTATATATATATATATATATATATATATACACATACCTAGGAAACCCTCCTGAATAAATCCTGCTTTGCCCCTGTGTAGGCAGAATAATGGGCTATTCAGTGTTGAGCATAAGCAGAGATCCATCTGATATCAGATGGATCTTTTACACCAGGTGTAAGGCTTGTGCACATACACACTGATAGTGATGACGGCTGATTTCACAAGTAGATGTTTTGGGGGGGTGCATCTGCACAGATGCATACATTTCTGAACACAGGTGAAAAACTACAGAAGTGGCAATGCTTACACACGGACAGGTCCCTTGAGCATCTACATTGTGATTGCGACTAGCCAAGGTAATCTGCAGCACATTTGTAGGAGCGCACTCACCATGCAATCCTGGCTGGATTGCACACCCTACTACTAAAGATATCAAGAGGTGCTATCATGCTGAGGCTTCTAATACTATGCTGGAGGAAGAGAAATGCAGATGCACACTCCTAGCACTAAGAACACAGATAGTAAGAATAATTTAAATAAACCCTCACAATTAACATGGAGTATAATTGAAGTTCTTCGCATACATTTGCGCAAATATGCGGGCCCATGTACCGCGACCAGATGACTTCATCACAGGGATCCCTAACATCCCTCATACTATCACATTATATAAATTTATCCAGGATTTACTGTACCCCTAAATATCAATGGTTCATGGAGGGCACCTGGCAAGTTACAGGTAGGGCAGCAGTGGAGTGACGACCATTTTTATATATATATATATATATATATATATATCATACATGCTCTGCACTCACCTAATTAAACCCCAAACTGTATTTCATTTACATTCAGGGAATTGTTGTTCCAAAATATTGCAATAATTTGTCAAGCCAGCCAACTCCATGAAAGTCTTTCTTTCTGGTCTCTACACTGACTCACAAAAACATAAGAATTCTCTGCATCCTTCGCCATCAGGTATCACACAGATTTTATACACAAACTATGCTCTTGTCATGGGATGAGGTCTGTTAACTCATAGGCTTACATACAGTATGGGGAATTGAGGTGCAAGAGAAACTGTGACTACAGTAGCTTCACATTTTTTGCTACATTTTGGAACAAACAGCTAATTTTTATTTAAATGGTGTGGTCGTAAACCTCAAGCAACGCAGGTAGTTGAGTGCCATGGGTTGAAGCATATTCTATCTATCTATCTATCTATCTATCTATCTATCTATCTATCTATCTATCTATCTATCTATCTATCTATCTATCTTTCTATCCATGTACTTCACAAGAAGTAAACAACACTCTTGGGAGTGCAGATTTCTTCATGTGAACTACATTATTACTACACCCTTCCTCTCTATGTATTTTGGAGTACCCATCTTGTGTTTTTCTATATGAAAGAACCAGGAATGTATTGAAGACCAAACCACATTGTGCTGATTAGAGGTAAGCTGCTAGCTACAACTGATAAAGCACTATTTGTATTTTCTGTATTCTGAAAAGTTCACTTACAGTATCTTTGCAAAGCCAAATAATTATGGTTTGCTGGAGATATACACGATTATTCCTTAGGGTGCATACATACGGTGAGATTCGGACTTATCCGATTCTCACCGTGCGACAGGGGGCCGGGTCGGCACTTAGCCAGTATCGCAAGCACATAATGAGTGTGCTTGCAATGCTGGCTATGTGCGATGTCAATCCTGACTATCTCTTCTATAGAGATAGCCAGGATTGACTTGCCTGCACAGCCTATTTTTTCTGCCGATGCCGACCGCGCGGGGCCGCGCATCGGCATCGGATCGGGATCGCAAGGTGACTGTCACCTTGCGATCTGCACTATCTTTTCTTCCGATTCTGACTATATAGTCAGAATCGGAAGAAAATATCTTACCGTGTGTACACACCTTTAGTCCTGCAACTAAAAAAGTCAAATTACTTATGATGATGCATGAACTGAAAGCTGAATATAGTTTCAAAAATCATTGTAATCACACTAAAAAACATTAGAAAATATTCTGTATACATAAAAACCGACAACACTGCTCATCTAAGGCTGTATATAATATAATACTAACACTATGCATGTAAATGTGAGTGATATTAAAACCCATTTTTCAATATGTAAAATTAAGAAAATACAGACTAAATCTGGGTACACACTAGCCAATGTGTGTACCCAGCGATATTGGCTGCGGAGTGGACCCAGCAGGCAAGGCCGGTGCTAGAGTGTTTGGCGCCCCCCTGCAAATAATAAATTTGCGCCCTCCCATCCGTAAAAAAGAGATAGTGCACACTACAAAAAGGGGTGTGGTCACAAAAGGGGCGTGATCACAATGGTACCCACAATTCAAATTACGCCACACAGTATTACAATCTTATGCACATTAACCTAAACGTAGTGCACCTGATTCATATTATGCCACATAATAGTGCCCCTTATTCACATTTAAAATCGATGACAGGGCCAGTTCTAGATCTTGAAGAGCTCAGGGCATCAGTTTCCTTTGGCCATGCTCAGAACAGGGACAGTGCACGCAGAAGGCGCGTGCAAAAAATATAGGGCCACAGAATAGTACCAGTTTACATAACCCCGCACAGTAGTGTCCATTAGTCACATTATACCACACAGCAGTGTCAATTAGTCCCATTATACCACAAAGCAGTGTCCATTAGTCACGTTACACTGTACAGCAGCGTCCATTAGTCACGTTACACTGCACAGCAGTGTCCGTTAGCCACGTTACACCGTACAGCAATGTCCGTTAGTCACGTTACACCGCCCAGCAGTGTCCGTTAGTCACGTTACACCACACAGCAGTGTCCATTAGTCACATTACACCGCACAGCAGTGTCTGTTAGTCACGTTACACCGCACAGTAGTGTCCGTTAGTCACATTACACTGGATGGTAGTGTCCGTTACTCACATTACACCGCACAGTAGTGTCAGTCACATTACACCGCACAGTACTACCCTTATACACCTTATGCCACATAGGTGAGCCGCTTATACATGTTACGCCAGAGTAGAGCCCATCATACACATTATGCCAGATACAGCCCATTATACACATTATGCCAGGTACAGCCCATTATACACATTATAAAGGTCATTGAGACCCCACTGTATTAGCGGCCCTCAGATCAGTTTGCCAGTGGCAGCAAACTGTGCATGCGCAGGGTGATCACACTGATCACGTGACCCCACCGAATTGACCCTGGCTGGGGGCTCAGGGATCAGACACTACAAAGATTTTTTATAAAACTTTTTCCATAAGGGAGCAAGGCCACGCTTCCCGTGATTAGGCCACGACCCCAGTACAAATCGGAGCACGGGATGTCGGCAGTGGCAGCGGAGCTGTGTGTGGAGTGAGTCTGCACACTGCCTGCAGTCTCTCTGGGGAGGAGGAGGGAGCCGACCCACTGCCAGCGCCGCTACCTGTCATCCAGTCTGACAGGTGAAGCAGCAGCCGGCAGCAGCAGGGTAGCAGAGCAGGGAGAGCGCCTCTTCAGCTCAGTGCCTCCCTGCATTGCATAACCTGGCTGAGCGGGTAGCGTCGGCTCTGCCGGCAGGGTGCCGGCATCGGCAAGTGCAAACACACTTGCCCATGATGGCAAGGAGGGAGAGACGGCTGGTAAAGGGGAGCAACTGGAGTGTGTGCCATGCTGCTAATGTTGAGTGTACACACTAGATGAGATAGTAAAAGATATCGCTCAGATTGGCCCTTCTGAGAACTAGCTTTTACTTTCTCGTGTAGTGTGTATGGGGCTTTAGTCTTTCTTTGAAAACTCCAGCATTCATAAGTTAATAGTTCATTGAAGTGGGGCTCACATACTATTCCAGAAAGACAGTAAGACACCTAGGGGGTCATTCAGATCTGATCGCTGCTGTGCACTTTTGCACAGCGGGCGATCAGATTTGAACTGCGCATGCATCTGAGCCACACTGCACCGGCGTGTCGCACTGCTACAGTGAGCATCGGCGCCCTGCGACAGGATGGTGCGAAGGATCCATTCACACGGGCGTTCGCAAGGAGATTGATAGGAAGAGGCCATTTGTGGGTGGCAACTGACCGTTTTCAGGGAGTGTTCGGAAAAACAGGTGGGCTCAAGCGTTTTAAGGGAGGGTGTGTGACGTCAGCTCCGGTCCCGATCAGCCTGTTCTCATCGCGCTGGAAGAGTAAGTCCTGGGCTACGCAGAGACTGTACAAAATCAGCTCTGCCACACATGCGATCGCACACCTGCACAGCGAAAAACCACTCCCCCTGTAGGCAGCGACTAAAAATGCAGCCCAGCAATCAGATCTGAATGGCCCCCCTAAGCACTAAAGTTTCACTAACCAATGAAAACAAGGGAAGCGTTCCCAAAATCTACACGGTGTTGGTCTACCTCACCATTCTGTAGGGTCTGTGCAGGCAAAAAAGAAACCTGTCACATCAAATGAACCTAACCTGCTCTGCCACAGTAATAGAGTGAATATAATCTAGTTGAATGTTTCTATAATATCAGATCTGTGTCTGTAATGAGTTGTACATCTAAGCCTTTCAATTCTTTTTTGTAAAGTTTTTTTTTTTTTTAATGTATGCATGATTTAAGTAGACCTACTTTAAATACATATCAATTTAATTAATGCCTTTTTTGGCTAAAGGGCCTCCAGAACGGTATCCATAGGTATTCACAGGCATCAATGACAATTAAAACATCCTAGAAATGTTAAAAGCTACTGTTTCAAGACACTCCTAGGGCAAAAGTTAAGAAGCAGATGGGCCAATTCTTTTTGGTAAATGATTCATACGTTGACTCAATTAAATTTTTATTTACATAAAGTTTATTGTTTAATATAACGTTACAAGATTATATTCTGTATGTATGTAGACCTTCAATAAAAATAAATTTAAAAAAAAGAATCAGATGGGCCGAGGATGGACATCGTCGTGGATCGACGGTGGGTTAATGGTCAATACCACAGAGCTCTGTCCCTGTATACGATAATTGATATATCCCTGTGATGTATTAAATAACAGCAGTGCAGTTTGGGGCAAATTTATCACATTCCATCTGCTTCTAAGATGCGGATTGTGATAAATCTGCACCTTTAAGCCTAGGCTGCCAGTGGAAAAATCAGGGTGGTGGAGGGTTATAACAAAGGGCCTAATTCAGACCTGGTCGCACGCAGGCTATTTTTTGCACTGCTGCGACCAGGTAATCGCCGCCTACAGGGGAGGGAGTAAGGGCTTTGCAGGGGTGCGATGGGCTGTGCAGAGAGCTGCACAAACAAAAGTTTGTGCAGTTTCTGCACAGTCCAGGACTTACTCAGCCGCTGCGAAGAGCCTTGCTGTAGCTGACGTCAGGATCCCTCCGTGGAAACGGCCGGGCTCGCCTGGGTTTTCCAGGACACTCCCAGAAAACAGTGAGGTGACACCCCCGGATGGCCTCTTATTGTCAATCTTCTTGCATTCACCGCTGCAAACGCTTTCTTCATGCCTTTTGTCGCTGCCCGGTGATGGCCGTCGCTGGCGGCCAACGCGTCTGCGCATTGCGGCCTATACGCATGCGCTGATCAGACCCGGTCGCACGGCTGTGAAAAAAGGCAGCATGCGATCGAGTCTGAATGACCCCCAAGGAGCATGTGGTTGCCCCCTGAATTTCCTCTATATGGCACTATAGCATGGAGGACATGCAGCGTAGCAACTCATCATAGTGACACCAGCCAGGCTAGTAAAGCCTACTGCTGGTTAGTATAAATTCAGGAGAACCCCATGCTAATTGTCTCCTCAATTTTTCCACTACTAGCTCAGGCATAAAGGCCTAGTGCTGGTTATGAATTTGGGGGAACTAATGATTTTATTTTATTTTAATCAGAAGCATCTACAGATTTGTGCAGTACTTTACACAAAGTACCTCTCAGAGTCAACTGTTTTTTTTAGAGTGTTTTATGCTTCTGCTTTGCTTTTGGTTCAATAGCAGATCCTACCACTCTACATTCCATTAGCAATGTCATTTAAAACCCCTTAGTTCTCTTCTGGTTGCATTGAATAATCGGGATGGTATTGATATCCTGGCAGTCACCAGTCCGGTGGTTAGAATGTCGACAGCGACACTCCTGGTAAGTATTTTAACTCTTACCCTAACTCACCTGCAACCTAACTCTAGCCGTCCCTTTCTGCAAACCAGCCCTTACCGCAACTTCATGCAGCCTAACCTTAACCACCCCTTTCGCAGCCTAACCCTTTCACTAGTGCCTAACCCTAACCGTTAACTCAGTACTTACCGTAGGGGTCACTGGGATTCTTTCAGGATTCCACTGTCAGTATTCTGACAACAGGATGGGGTGACTGCCAAGATATTAACTACATTCCGTATAATCTTTATATTTTTTCATCCATGATGCTCAAAAACAAAACTGAGTGGCATGTGGGGACACTTAGTCTGACCCTAGGGCATGTGGAAATCTGAAGTGGTAGTGGGGGATTCTGGGACACTGAGTGGCTAATGAGTTACTGAAGTCATGTAACAGTATTGATTTCTGACCTAAAGCAAACGCTTTGTCTTCTATGTATAAAATGTGTACACATAGCCATATATTTGTTTTGTAAGACTAATATTGTGCATCTTTGTAGGAACAAGCTGTTATTCTTTATAGTATGTTATTCATAAATGGTTTTCTTTTGGGTTACATAATAGGCCAAACAATAGATCTATTTGTTGTCAACAAATAAATTCTTACTTTGATCAAGTGACCTAGACATCTGTGGACATCCAAAATACACAGACGTAAAAAGCTATTTGACATAAATTAGAATTCTATACAATAGATTTTACAAGACTGTACCAGTGACCAGGAACTCCAATAATATGGAGATATGATCCCTTGACCACCGCCCAGAATTCTGGGTTAAATAGAGGGTCATGGCAGACTGACATCAGCCTCAGCTGAGACCTGAGATTGGGAATAGGGTTCCTGTGACTGACAAGTCCTAGGCGCTACACAGTGAAATGAGGCTCCCTGGGATCACACCTTATGCTAGGATTCTGATTATCCTGTATAACTGCCTTAAGGAACGTGTCTAAGTATATTTTTATTTTTGCCAATGATATTGTAAAATTGTTTGTTAAACTGTGTTGGAGTCCCTGACTCTCACTATACTTCCAATATAATAGTCCCACTGGGAACAAAATTTGGTGTCAGAACCGGGATCGGAAGAATTAATAGTGACAAGTGGACCTAATACAGTTCTTTGTAAACGTGCCTCTGTCTCACTGTCATACGAGAGAGGTTTTATGATTTAGCTGAAGAAATCACAGTGTATGTTTGTCTGTAACTGTTTCCCTCTGTCTTATCGATATGAGAGAGGTTTTGTGATTTAGTAGAAGAAATCACTGTGTATGTTTGTCTGTCCTTTATGTTTCCCTCTGTCTCATCCACATGACAGAGGTTTTGTGATTTAGCTGAAGAAATCACAGTGTATGTTTGTCTGTCACTGTTTCCCTCTAACTCATCCATATGAGAGAGGTTTTGTGATTTAGCTGAACAAATCACAGTATATGTATGATCAGTTGCAGGATCATGGGCCTTCATTCCGAGATTATCGCTCGCTAGCTGCTTTTAGCAGCAGTGCACACGCTAAGCCGCCGCCCTCTGGAAGTGTATCTTAGCTTAGCAGAAGTGCGAACGAAAGATTAGCAGAATTGCTACTAAAAAATGTCATGCCGTTTCTGAGTAGCTCCAGATCTACTCCTATCCTGCGATGACTGCAGTCTGTTTAGTTCCTGGTTTGACGTCCCAATCACGCCCTGCGTTCGGCCAGTCACTCCCCCATTTACCCAGCCACTCCTGCGTTTTTTCCTGGCATGCCAGCGGTTTTTAGCACACTCCCTGAAAACGCCGAGTTGCCGCCCAGAAACACCCACTTCCGGTCAATCATACTACGAACACTCAAGCGACTGAAAAACGTTGCTCGAGGTTGGGTAAAACTACAACGTTTTGTGTGAAAGTACTTAGCGCATGCACGCTGCGTACCATGCGCATGCGCAGAATTGCCGCTTTTTCACTTGATCGCTGCGCTGCGAAAAACGGCAGCGAGCGATCAACTCGGAATGACCACCATGGTGTCTAAGAGTGCCTATAGTTAAAATAACTGTTCTGTATAAATTAACAAAATCATGGCATGGTTTAAGGCTAAAACTGATAAAGTTAAGAGTGTAACTTTACCATCATAGGTGTCAAGATATGGACATTGGATCACATGTATGCATGAAGCGTGTAAATGTATTGCTTTGATCCGTTTAGTGGATCCCAGAAATGCTGTAGTAAATATTGACAAAAGGTAAACGAGTACAATGTGCTCATATATTATCTATGGCCCTCATTCCGAGTTGTTCGCTCTGTAATTTTCTTCACATCGCAGCGATTTTCCGCAAATTGCGCATGCGCAATGTTCGCACTGCGACTGCGCCAAGTAAATTTGCTAAGAAGTTTGGTATTTTACTCATGGCATTACAAGGTTTTTTCTTCGTTCTGCTGATCGGAGTGTGATTGACAGGAAGTGGGTGTTTCTGGGCGGAAACTGACCGTTTTATGGGTGTGTGTGAAAAAACGCTGCCGTTTCTGGGAAAAACGCGGGAGTGCTGGAGAAACGGGGGAGTGTCTGGGCGAACGCTGGGTGTGTTTGTGACATCAAACCAGGAACGACAAGCACTGAACTGATCGCACTGGAAGAGTAAGTCTCGAGCTACTCAGAAACTGCACAGAAAAATCTTTTCCCAATATTGCGATTCTTTCGTTCGCAATTCTGCTAAGCTAAGATTCATTCCCAGAGGGCAGCGGCTTAGCGTGTGCACTGCTGCGAAAAGCAGCTTGCGAGCGAACAACTCGGAATGAGGGCCTATGTGTGCTCAGGCTTTGTTTGCAAAAGAGGAAGAAGTGGTTAAGTTAACTGATGAAAACACTGCATTGAAAGAACAACTTACGTACATGTGTTAGAGATCAGGGAAAGAGATTTAAACTGTAAAAAATAATGGCACCCAATATGTTGTAAATGTATTGAACCAGAAACAATTGAACAGGTGAAGCCAGACAGTTGACCCTTTACTTGTTAGAACTGTTGTAGAAGGAAACAATTGGGATGGACTGTGTAGAATAGACCAAGAGGAATTCACAGATAATGGTATTGAGTTTGAGGTGAATGGCGGAGAATAATATACCCAATAACTACCTCCAAAGTAATATCACATAAGAGGCAGAAAATAGAAGAAATGTGTCAGGTAACACTGCATCAAACAGTGCAGTGAGGATGAGGAGTCAGTAAAAGAGTCTGATGACACCATCACAGAGACCTGTAATTATACCGCTAGTGAAATAACTGAGTTGGTTGCAAAATACAGGCAGCACAAGGGACAGGGGGACTGATTCAGACCTGCACAGCAGCGATCAGGTCTAAGCTGCGCTGTGCATTTTCGCACAGCAGCGATCAGGTCTAAACTGCGCATGCGCCATGCAGGCGCATGCCAAACAGCTGACGGCTATCGTAGCCCAGTGATCGCCTCTGCCTGACTGACAGGCAGATGCGGTCGCTGGGTGGGAGGGGGCAGGCCAACGGCGTTTAGCCGCCGTTTAGGGGGGTGCGGTCCGGGCAACGCAGGCATGCCCGGACCATTGGGGTGGGCGGGCCGCGGCGGCGGCTGCATGACGTCACACGCAGCTGCTGCGACCCGGGCAGCGACGTGCAGGAGATGCGCTGGCTGGGAGCTACTCCTGAAGTACAAAAGCATCACCGCTGTTCAGACTAGCCCTGTGTTGGGGGTCCCCCCGCATGTCAGTGTGACTGATCGTAGATAGATCAGGTCTGAATTACCCCCTGGGACTTTTGCCATGTGTCCTATAGATATCGGATAATGGAGGAGACTCCATTATGCCGAACACCACTGAAGCATTGGGGTTGGGTTCCATCTGTGCAGATCCAGCAGTCAGACAGCAGTTACAAAATCACAAAGTTGGATTACATGTCCATTCTTTAATGTATAGAGTGAGAGAGGCAATAGTTACTGTGTATGACCATCCCTCTGACCTCATTCCCCTTGACTCTTGACCAGATTTGTGTACAGGGATTGAACGACTGAGAGTGCTGGCATGTATGACCGCTTTTAAGAAAAATGAGGGGGGGGGGGGCCAGGTTGAAGTTGATTGGGAAGGTTCTGATATGACCCATGTTACACAGCGTATGATGTCTTTCTTTCTACAATCAGCCCCACTGTATTTAAGAATGTCCTTGTTCACTCTTTCACCTGCCATTTTTGTGTTTGAAATGATTACTGTGCTAAAACAGATGAGTTTGTTGCAATCGAATGGAGTTTCCCCAGACAATGTAGTCCGAGCTAGGGTGCTGGCCACCCCCGCTACCCAGTACAAAAGCAAGATGCTGCATGCTAGACCCCCCACTAGATACAGGCATACACCTAATTAAATGTTTTTTGATCTGTTGAATGTCGGTGTCCTAAAAGTTAAGATTGATGGTATTGGAAATTGTGCTATGTTTCAAATGTGGAAAAAGATTCAGTCTAAGCTCAAAAGTGAACCAGCTAGTAGACAAAATAATGAAATGGGGGAGGGAGATCTGGTACAGGTTACACAACCCTTTACCACCACAGCCAAAAGCCCTTATGCAGAGGCACAGGAAGTGCTAAGGGAGGTGACCCAAGGGGGGTGAGAACACTGGGACTACCCACTGGCCAATGTCACAGCACCTATGAAGGGGAGGCGGGTCCCGGGAAGCAAAGATCACCTACAGTATTTGTTTACTGAAACACTGCAGCCGACACCCTTTTGCTTATGTTAGCATAAAGTGGAATAAAACACATAAACACAGTGCATAGCCCTGCTCGATATTGGTGCTGAGGTTTTCTATTTCATCGTGCAGGCACCCTATATGACCCCACAACAGGCAAACATACATGTGTTGCTGTAGAGGGACTAGGAGGTATGCAGACATGGGCTGCCCGGGTGCGGTGCAGACTCCAAATATTGGACAGTCCCTACTTCATGCTTCAGTGTTGGTTTCTGAGCTCCCCGAAAACATAATTGGAATGCATATCTTGAGATGACAGTCCATAGACATGACCTCTGGTACTTATGTTTTCAGGTGCTCTGTAAGAGCCTTCATGGTTTCTGCACTAAAGCCGGTAGTTAGCGGGAGTGCAAAATGGTCACCCTTACACATACCTTCTCCTGCACAGTCAGTTAAACTGAAGCAATACCATATACAAGGTGGTTTTAAGGAAATTGGGGAGACTGTTCAGGCTCAGCTACAAGATGGAGTGTTCCATGAAGCACAAAGCTTTAATGATCAAGTGTATCCCGTGAAAAAGCCAGATGGCTCATACAGACTAACAATTGACTATCAGGGACTAAACAAAGTCACACCACCCTAGCTGCAGCAGTACCTGGCATGATAATTTTGTTGGAAGAAATCTCAAACACTAGTGGACAAATACATTCTAGGGTTGGATTTAGGAAATGCTTTCTTTTCTGAACCCATTGGAGCAGACAGTCAAGAATTTATGTGGTCTGCTAAACATGAAGAGGATTTTCAAACTGCGAAACAAGCTATCCAGGCGCATAATGTCATGGGTCCACTACAGTCAGATCAGCCATTCATTCTGGATGTAACTACCACAAAGCATGGAATGTCTCGGGGCCTATGGCAGAAAAATGCAATCAAGGGACAAAGGGCCTAATTCAGATGCTCGCTAGGATTTTTTTGCACTGCTACAAACAGATAGTCGCCGCCTATAGGGGAGTGTATTTTTGCTTTGCAAGTGTGCGAACGCATGTGTAGCAGAGCTGTACAAACAGATCTTGTGCAGTCTCTGAGTAGCCCAGGACTTACTCACCCGCTGCGATCACTTCAGCCTGTCCGGGACCGGAACTGACATTAGGAACCCTCCCTGCAAACGCTTTGACACGCCTGCATTTTTCCAAAAACTCCCAGAAAATGGTCAGTTGCCACCCACAAATGGCTTCTTCCTGTCAATCTCCTTGCAATCGCCCATGCGATTGCATTCTTCGCACAAAGCCATTGCTAAGCGTGGATCCACTTTGTACCTGTGCGACGCGCCTGCGCATTGCGATGCATACGCATGCGCAGTTCTGACCTGATTGCAGCGCTACATAAAACGCTAGTGAGAGATCATGTCTGAATTATCCCCAAAATCAGAAGCTCATTGGATTCTGGGCAAAGCAGTCTTCCTCATCACAAAGATGCTACTTTCCCTTAGAAAAGACTTTGCTTGCTGCATATACTGCTCTCCAACATGTACAGAGCATAACCAAACAGCCAGTCACAATGCGTACAGACCTCCCTATTGCAGGATGCCTGAGGCAAGAAGGATTTGAATCACGTTCTGCTGTTGCACAAAAGCCCATGGTGCAGAACTGAAAATGGTACTTATCAGAGAGGGGAAGAGTAGCTTCTCAAGAGCCATCTCAAGTCACCTGCCAATTTACAGGAATGATTACTTTACAATCCGATAGCACTGAACAGCTACCCTCACCGTTAAAAGAAGAATCTCCAGTTCTAATCGCTGAGCATTACTCCGGTTTAAGAGATGAAGAGAAGAAAATTGCGACACAAAGGGACCGAACTTGGACTGCTGCAGCATTCCTACCTGTACTGGAAGAAGTTATATATGAGAATGGTGACGGGGCATCAAGCCAATATGCAGAACTGCACGCTGTACTGATGCTTCTACAAGATACAGATGGTCCTTTGATAATCTACACTGACTGTTGGGCCCCATATAAAGGTCTCACTATTTGGATGCCCTCATGGAAAGAAGATTGAAGAATCCATTCCAAGCCTTTATGGGGTGGATCTGAAATCTGGAATCAAATTTGGAACCACAACTCATCCAGGTCTATCTCAATTGGTCATGTAAATACACACACAGGTTTCTCACCTAATGACACAGCTGATGCCTTTGTACAAATCAAATCAGCCACTCAATCCCCAGTGGAGGAAGATAAAAAAAAATTAACATATACAACCTGGGGCGGTGGGCACATGAACAAAGTGGACATAGTGGAGAAGGAACCTATGATTGGGCAAAGGAGAACCATGTGTATTTGGTGTACCATACTCCATTTTATCCAAATGCAGCAGGATTAATAGAAAGAATGAATGTCCTACTTAAGGAACAAATACGCAAGAGAATGCCCATGCACACTTTAAAGGGTTGGGACAGTGTCATACAGGAGGCAGTATGCTGTTTGAATGAAAAGGCCCATACAGGATCAACTACCACCTTCCAGAAATTATTAGAGCCCCTGCCACCCAGGCCATCTTACTGTATCATACTCAGAACGAAGTATAAGCTCCTAATTGATAAGAACGCCATATTAGTAACACCCAGGTTGGGAAAAAGGGGGAGATAGTAGCATTAGGGCCAGGAAAAACATACTATGTTCTGGTTGAAGGTGATGCACCTCGCTGTTTGCTGTCACCCCTCCCTTTTTCTAGCACCTGATAAGTATCTCCAGAGTGATTGATCTGCTACCACTCTTTGTTTGCATGTGTGAGAAGTAGAGATGTGCACCGGAAATTTTTCGGGTTTTGTGTTTTGGTTTTGGATTCGGTTCCGCGGCCGTGTTTTGGATTCGGACGCGTTTTGGCAAAATCTCCCTGAAATTTTTTTGTCAGATTCGGGTGTGTTTTGGATTCGGGCGTTTTTTTTTAAAAAAAACCTCAAAAACAGCTTAAATCATAGAATTTGGGGGAAATTTTGATCCTATAGTATTATTAACCTCAATAACCACAATTTCCACTCATTTCCAGTCTATTCTGAACACCTCACAATATTATTTTTAGTCCTAAAATTTGCACCAAGGTCGCTGGATGACTAAGATAAGTGACCAAGTGGCCGGCACAAACACCTGGCCCATCTAGGAGTGGCACTGGAGTGTCAGACAGGATGGCACTTAAAGAAATTGGCCCCAAACAGCACATGATACAAAGAAAAGAGAAAAAGAGGTGCACTGTGGTCGCTGGACGGCTAAGCTAAGCGACACAAACACCTCAATATCACAGGAATTATTCATTCTAATCAATGGTATTATTGGTCCAAATCACTGGAAGAAAATGACAAAATCACTGGAATTATTCATTCTAATAAGTGGTATTATTGGTCCAAATCACTGGAAGAAAATGACAAAATCACTGGAATTATTCGTTCTAATCAATGGTATTATTGGTCCAAATCACTGGAAGAAAATGACAAAATCACTGGAATTATTTGGCAAGATCACTGTAATTAATAATTATAAATCACTGATATTAATTGGTAAAATCCCGCTATCGCCTGCCTAGTGAAGTGGAATCTAGATGGGATTTTGTACCGGGGACACAATAACTTCATCAATTGTCTAAATCCCACTGCACTAATGGCGGAAAACAGGCACACGTCTAACAGCGCACTGATTATACTGAGAACTGATTATACTGATCACTGATGATACTACGGAGAACTGACACTGAGCAGCAAGAACAGCACTGGACTATTGTACTGTAGTATACTGGTCACCACAATGCAGCACTGACACAGCACAGATATTAAGCACTGATCAGGATACTAGAAGTGACACAGAGCTGCAAGATACAGAAATGGCCTACTGTACTGTACTACTATGTACTGATGGTCACTACAAAGCTGCACTGTACTACTATATACTGGTCACAACAATGCAGCAGATATTGAGTACTGATCAGGATACTAGAACTGAGTCTGACATGGAGCTGCAAGATACAGCATTGGCCTACTGTACTGTACTATATGTATACTGCTGGTCACCAAAATGCTGCACTGTCCTACTATATACTGCTCACAACAATGCAGCACAGATATGGAATGGATACTTGCAGTGACACAGAGCTGCAAGATACAGCAATGGCCTACTGTACTGTACTACTATAATTATATACTGGTGCTATAATTATATACTGGTGGTCCCCACAATGCAGCACACTGAGCACAGATATTACCAGGTGTATTTCACACATCGCTCAGTACAGATTACAGGATGTATAATCACCAGGTGTATAACACACGTCGCACAGTACAGTATACAGGGTGTATAATTAATCACCAGGTGTATCACACACATCGCACAGTACAGTATATAGGGTGTATAATCCCCAGGTGTATCTCACACATCACACAGTACAGTATATAGGGTGTATAATCTCCAGGTGTATCTCACACATCGCTAAATACAGATTACAGGATGTATAATCACCAGGTGTATAACACATGTTGCACAATACAGTATACAGGGTGTATAATCCCCAGGTGTATCTCACACATCACTCAGTACAGTATATAGGGTGTATAATCCCCAGGTGTATCTCACACATCGCTCAGTACAGATTACAGGATGTATAATCACCAGGTGTATAACACACGTCACACAGTACAGTATACAGGGTGTATAATCCCCAGGTGTATCTCACACATCACTCAGTACAGTATATAGGGTGTATAATCCCCAGGTGTATCTCACACATCGCTCAGTACAGTATACAGGGTGTATAATCGCCAGGTGTATCACAAAGTTGCACAGTACAGTATACAGGGTGTATAATCCCCAGGTGTATCTCACACATCGCTCAGTACAGATTACAGGATGTATAAAATCACCAGGTATATAACACACGTTGCACAGTACAGTATACATACTGGTCACAACAATGCAGCATATATTGAGCACTGATCAGGATACTAGAAGTGACACAGAGCTGCAAGATACTGTACTGTACTATATGTATACTGCTGGTCACCAAAATGCTGCACTGCCCTACTATATACGGCTAACAATAATGCAGCACAGATATGGATAGTATACTTGACACAGAGCTGCAAGATACAGCAATAGCCTACTGTACTGTACTACTATAATTATATACTGGTGGTCCCCACAATGCAGCACACTGAGCACAGATATTTGCAGCACACTGAGCACAGATATGGAGCGTTTTCAGGCAGAGAAAGTAGATATTTTCAGCACACTGAGCACAGATATTTGCAGCACACTGAGCACAGATATTTGCAGCACACTGAGCACAGATTATGGAGCTTTTCAGGGAGAGAACGCAGCCACGTCCTCTCCATTCAATCTCCAATGCATGAGTGAAAATGGTGGCGACGCACGGCTCTTTATATAGAATACGAATCTCGTGAGAATCCGACAGCGGGATGATGACGTTCGTGGCGCGTTCGGGTTAACCGAGCAAGGCGGGAAGATCCGAGGCTGCCTCGGACCCGTGTAAAATAGGTGAAGTTCGAGGGGGTTCGGATCTCAACGAACCGAACCCGCTCATTTCTAGTGAGAAGGCATTGAATGGGAGCAGCATTTGGAAGGCATGCTGGTCCTTGTAGTGCTAATGCGAGATCTTATGGTGGATGCCAGGTAGTCCTCAATCTGGATGTAATTATGTATGAGCCTTTACCATGAGGCCTTACTGTAGACAAATCACATGACCCTATGTGGGCACTGCTATTAGGTAGTGTAGGACTGCTGATATCGGAGAAGCCTTGATGTGGCTCAACAGCTTCCCATGTTTTTGCAAATTCATATCACAAATATCTCTGAAATTCTATTACCAAATAGGTTCAGGTATTGTTGCGGGTATAAGTGTGCTGGGAGGATACTGGGGGGGGGAAGGAAGCACCCCCCCCCCTGTTTGCTGTGACCCCCCTGCTTTTCTAGCACCTGAGTATCTCCAGAGCGAAGGTGTTTGAAGGTGATGCTTACCCAGTGTATTTTCTGCCTATCGTTTGTACCCCATGGAAAGCTGATGAGAAAATAAATACGTGTTTATTTTTCCCAATAGGTTGAATATATATGCTGGCCTGAGGGGATCTCGCCCTGACCAAGGTGTATGGTGCTATATAACAGGCACATCCTTGACGGTGGTCAGATTCATCTTTTTGTTTCCTTTGGATCATGTTTGAACAGCACACAGCAGACCAGACATCAACTTTGAAAGTGAATGTGAAAAGATCCAGTACATCCTTCTATGAATTGGATTCAGTTTGGGAAAATATTTTTTTTCAACAAATGCAGTATGCTTTAGCGGAAGAATTGGGAGGAAAAGAATACTGGATCTGCACTCCCCAATTTCATCAGAAACTTTTGCAAATGTAGCTACTCCTGTTAGCTGGAGATAGTTGAGACAATGGGAGGAAGGATGGAAATTTCTATGTTTATGTAATTTTCTACTTTTTTATTTAATGTAATTAATTAATTATGTATGCTGTGATTAAAGTAGTATCTATTATTTTTTAAATGCTGCAAGGCTATAGAACGCAATGAGGTTTTGCCACTCAGGTTGATGGGTCAGTATGATAATATTGGACAATATAACCATAACTCTTAATAATACATAAAAGCCAAGGGTGGATTGTAACAGTATTGATTTCAGACCTAAAGCCAACTATTTGTCTTCTATGTACAAAATGTTTACACATATCCATATATTTGTTTTGTAAGACTTTCATTGTGCATCTTTGTAGGAACAAGCTGTTATTATAGTATGTTAATCAGAAATGGTTTTCCTTTTGGGTTACATAATAGGCCATGCAATAGATCTATTTGTTATCCACAAATAGATTTTTACTTTGAGTGACCTAGACATCTGTGGACATCCAATATACACAAACGTAAAAGACTATTTGACATAAAATTAGATATCTATACAACAATAGATTTTACAATACTGTACCAGGGACTCCAATAACATGTACAGTGACTTGCTAAAGTATTCACCCCCCTTAGCTTTTTACCTTTTTTGTTACATTACAACCTGTAATTTAATTTTTTTTTATCTGAATTTTATGTGAAGATCTGCACAAAATATTCTAAGTTGGTGAAGTGAAATGAGAAAAATGTATATAAAAAAATAAGAATTTACTTACCGATAATTCTATTTCTCGTAGTCCGTAGTGGATGCTGGGAACTCCGTAAGGACCATGGGGAATAGCGGCTCCGCAGGAGACTGGGCACAAAAGTAAAAGCTTTAGGACTACCTGGTGTGCACTGGCTCCTCCCCCTATGACCCTCCTCCAAGCCTCAGTTAGGATACTGTGCCCGGACGAGCGTACACAATAAGGAAGGATTTTGAATCCCGGGTAAGACTCATACCAGCCACACCAATCACACCGTACAACCTGTGATCTGAACCCAGTTAACAGCATGATAACAGAGGAGCCTCTGAAAAGATGGCTCACAACAATAATAACCCGATTTTTGTAACAATAACTATGTACAAGTATTGCAGACAATCCGCACTTGGGATGGGCGCCCAGCATCCACTACGGACTACGAGAAATAGAATTATCGGTAAGTAAATTCTTATTTTCTCTGACGTCCTAGTGGATGCTGGGAACTCCGTAAGGACCATGGGGATTATACCAAAGCTCCCAAACGGGCGGGAGAGTGCGGATGACTCTGCAGCACCGAATGAGAGAACTCAAGGTCCTCCTCAGCCAGGGTATCAAATTTGTAGAATTTAGCAAACGTGTTTGCCCCTGACCAAGTAGCTGCTCGGCAAAGTTGTAAAGCCGAGACCCCTCGGGCAGCCGCCCAAGAAGAGCCCACCTTCCTTGTGGAATGGGCTTTTACAGATTTTGGCTGTGGCAGGCCTGCCACAGAATGTGCAAGCTGAATTGTACTACAAATCCAACGAGCAATAGTCTGCTTAGAAGCAGGAGCAGCCAGCTTGTTGGGTGCATACAGGATAAACAGCGAGTCAGATTTCCTGACTCCAGCCGTCCTGGAAACATATATTTTCAGGGCCCTGACTACGTCCAGCAACTTGGAGTCCTCCAAGTCCCTAGTAGCCGCAGGTACCACAATAGGCTGGTTCAAGTGAAACGCTGAAACCACCTTAGGGAGAAATTGAGGACGAGTCCTCAATTCTGCCCTGTCCGTATGAAAAATTAGGTAAGGGCTTTTATAGGATAAAGCCGCCAATTCTGAGACACGCCTGGCTGAAGCCAGGGCTAACAGCATTACCACTTTCCAAGTGAGATATTTTAAGTCCACAGTAGAGAGTGGTTCAAACCAATGTGATTTTAGGAACCCCAAAACTACATTGAGATGCCAAGGTGCCACTGGAGGCACAAAAGGAGGCTGTATATGCAGTACCCCCTTGACAAACGTCTGAACTTCAGGAACTGAAGCCAGTTCTTTCTGGAAGAAAATCGACAGGGCCGAAATTTGAACCTTAATGGACCCTAATTTTAGGCCCATAGACAGTCCTGTTTGCAGGAAATGCAGGAAACGACTCAGTTGAAATTCCTCTGTAGGGGCCTTCCTGGCCTCGCACCACGCAACATATTTACGCCAAATACGGTGATAATGCTGTACGGTTACATCCTTCCTGGCTTTGATCAGGGTAGGGATGACTTCATCCGGAATGCCTTTTTCCTTCAGGATCCGGCGTTCAACCGCCATGCCGTCAAACGCAGCCGCGGTAAGTCTTGGAACAGACAGGGTCCCTGCTGGAGCAGGTCCTTTCTTAGAGGTAGAGGCCACGGGTCCTCTGTGAGCATCTCTTGAAGTTCCGGGTACCAAGTCCTTCTTGGCCAATCCGGAGCCACGAGTATAGTCCTTACTCCTCTCCTTCTTATGATTCTCAGTACCTTGGGTATGAGAGGCAGAGGAGGGAACACATACACTGACTGGTACACCCACGGTGTTAAGAGAAAATGGGATACAGAAGACTCTTGTTTGGGTGCACTCTTGTTGAAATGATAATACTAAAACATAACGTTTATTAGACCTTATTAAAATAAAGTCAGTATTCACTCATTCTCCCCATGGAGTTGGTACAAAAAAAGAGACAAAGACAAAATATAGACAACACAAACATGTTAATGGAGTAAAGAATGTTTATATGGTATGTTCTGGTTTTGGTCTATGCCAATATAGACTGGCAAAAAAGATGTAGGTACAGTTGTCTTACATCTATTATGCCTTACCAGTACAAGCAATGCTTGTTTTAATGGGACCTGAAATAGGTATATATTTCAGGTCCCATTAAAACAAGCATTGCTTGTACTGGTAAGGCATAATAGATGTAAGACAACTGTACCTACATCTTTTTTGCCAGTCTATATTGGCATAGACCAAAACCAGAACATACCATATAAACATTCTTTACTCCATTAACATGTTTGTGTTGTCTATATTTTGTCTTTGTCTCTTTTTTTGTACCAACTCCATGGGGAGAATGAGTGAATACTGACTTTATTTTAATAAGGTCTAATAAACGTTATGTTTTAGTATTATCATTTCAACAAGAGTGCACCCAAACAAGAGTCTTCTGTATCCCATTTTCTCTTAAACTGTTTTCTGACTCTGGGTGCACCACCAGACTTTAAATAGAGATTTTCTCTGTATATATGAATACTGGTCCATATAAACACGTGTAATTGTGTAAGACTGGTGCGGAATCACCAACCCTTCTTGGACACCCACGGTGTTACCAGAGCGTCCACAGCTATTGCCTGAGGGTCCCTTGACCTGGCGCAATACCTGTCTAGTTTTTTGTTGAGGCGGGACGCCATCATGTCCACCTTTGGTTTTTCCCAATGGTTCACAATCATGTGGAAGACTTCTGGGTGAAGTCCCCACTCCCCCGGGTGGAGGTCGTGTCTGCTGAGGAAGTCTGCTTCCCAGTTGTCCACTCCCGGAATGAACACTGCTGACAGTGCTATCACATGATTTTCCGCCCAGCGAAGAATCCTTGCAACTTCTGTCATTGCCCTCCTGCTTCTTGTGCCGCCCTGTCTGTTTACGTGGGGGACTGCCGTGATGTTGTCTGACTGGATCAGCACCGGCTGACCTTGAAGCAGAGGTCTTGCTAGGCTTAGAGCATTGTAGATGGCCCTTAGCTCCAGGATATTTATGTGAAGTAATGTCTCCAGGCTTGACCACCAGCCCTGGAAATTTCTTCCCTGTGTGACTGCTCCCCAGCCTCTCAGGCTGGCATCCGTGGTCACCAGGACCCAGTCCTGAATGCTGAATCTGCGGCCCTCTAGAAGATGAGCACTCTGCAACCACCACAGGAGACAAGATTATCCGCTGATGCATCTGAAGATGCGACCCAGACCATTTGTCTAGCAGATCCCACTGGAAGGTTCTTGCGTGGAATCTGCCGAATGGGATTGCTTCGTAAGAAGCCACCATCTTTCCCAGGACCCTTGTGCATTGATGCACTGAGACTTGGCCTGGTTTTAGGAGATTTCTGACTAGTTCGGATAACTCCCTGGCTTTCTCCTCCGGGAGAAACACCTTTTTCTGGACTGTGTCCAGGATCATCCCTAGGAATAGAAGTCGTGTCGTCGGGATCAGCTGTGATTTTGGAATATTGAGAATCCAACCGTGCTGGCGCAGCACTATCTGAGATAGTGCTACCCCGACTTCCAACTGTTCCCTGGATCTTGCCCTTATCAGGAGATCGTCCAAGTAAGGGATAACTAAAACTCCCTTCCTTCGAAGGAGTATCATCATTTCGGCCATTACCTTGGTAAAGACCCGGGGTGCCGTGGACAATCCAAACGGCAGCGTCTGAAACTGATAGTGACAGTTCTGTACCACAAACCTGAGGTACCCTTGGTGAGAAGGGTAAATTGGGACATGTAGGTAAGCATCTTTGATGTCCAGAGACACCATATAGTCCCCGTCTTCCAGGTTTGCAATCACTGCTCTGAGTGACTCCATCTTGAATTTGAACCTTTGTATGTAAGTGTTCAAGGATTTTAGGTTTAAAATTGGTCTCACCGAGCCGTCCGGCTTCGGTACCACAAATAGTGTGGAATAGTACCCCTTTCCCTGTTGTAGGAGGGGTACCTTGATTATCACCTGCTGGGAATACAGCTTGTGAATGGCTTCCAATACTGCCTCCCTGTCTGAGGGAGACGTCGGTAAAGCAGACTTTAGAAAACAGCGAGGGGGAGACGTCTCGAATTCCAATTTGTACCCCTGAGATACCACTTGAAGGATCCAGGGGTCCACTTGCGAGTGGGCCCACTGCGCACTGAACTTCTTGAGACGGGCCCCCACCGTGCCTGAGTCTGCTTGTAAAGCCCCAGCGTCATGCTGAGGACTTTGCGGAGGCGGGAGAGGGCTTTTGTTCCTGGGAACTGGCTGTTTGTTGCAGCCTTTTTCCTCTCCCTCTGCCACGGGGCAGAAATGAGGCGCCTTTTGCCCGCTTGCCCTTATGGGGCCGAAAGGACTGCGCCTGATAATACGGCGTCTTCTTAGGTTGAGAAGCTACCTGGGGTAAAAATGTGGATTTTCCAGCAGTTGCCGTGGCTACCAGGTCTGATAGACCTACCCCAAATAACTCCTCCCCCTTATAAGGCGATACTTCCATGTGCCTTTTAGAATCCGCATCACCTGACCACTGCCGCGTCCATAAACCTCTTCTTGCAGAAATGGACAGCGCGCTAACTCTTGATGCCAGTCGGCAAATATCCCTCTGTGCATCACGCATATATAGAAATGCATCCTTCAAATGCTCTATAGTCAGTAATATACTGTCCCTATCTAGGGTATCAATATTTTCAGTCAGGGAATCCGACCACGCCAGGCCCGCACTGCACATCCAGGCTGAGGCGATTGCTGGTCGCAGTATAACACCCGTGTGAGAGTATATACATTTTAGGATATTCTCCAGCTTTCTATCGGCAGGTTCCTTTAGGGTGGCCGTATCAGGAGAGGGTAGTGCTACCTGTTTTGACAAACGTGTGAGCGCTTTATCCACCCTAGGGGGTGTTTCCCAACGTGCCCTATCCTCTGGCGGGAAAGGGTACGATGCCAATAACCTTTTAGGAATTATCAGTTTTTTATCGGGGGGAAACCCACGCCTCATCACACACTTCATTTAATTCCTCGGATACAGGAAAACTACAGGCAGTTTTTTCTCACCAAACATAATACCCTTTTTAGTGGTACTTGTATTATCAGAGATATGCAATACATTTTTCATTGCTTCAATCATGTAACGTGTGGCCCTAGTGGAAGTCACGTTTGTCTCCTCATCATCGACACTGGAGTCAGTATCCGTGTCTGTGTCTGCCATTTGAGGTAACGGGCGTTTTAAAGCCCCTGATGGCGTTTGAGACCCCTGGACAGGCACAAGCTGAGTAGCTGGCTGTCTCATGTCGTCAACTGTCTGTCGTAAAGAGCTGACACTGTCACGCAATTCCTTCCATAAGCTCATCCACTCAGGTGTCGAATCCCTAGGGGGTGACAACTGTATAATAGGCAATTGCTCCGCCTCCATCTCATTTTCCTCCTCAAACAAGTCGACACAATCGTACCGACACACCGCACACACACAGGGAATGCTCTGATAGAAGACAGGACCCCACTAGCCCTTTGGGGAGACAGAGGGAGAGTATGCCAGCACACACCAGAGCGCTATATATAGACAGGAATACCACTATAAAATGTGCTTTTCCCTTTATAGCTGCTGTTAGTATTAAAACTGCGCCAAATTAGTGCCCCCCTCTCTTTTTTACCCTTTTCTGTAGTGCAGGACTGCAGGGGAGAGTCAGGGAGACGTCCTTCCAGCGGAGCTGTGATGGAAAATGGCGCCCGTGTGCTGAGGAGATAGGCTCCGCCCCCTTCTCGGCGGCCTTTTCTCCCGCTTTTTTGGTGAGTTCTGGCAGGGGTTAAAATACATCCATATAGCCCTGGGGGTTATATGTGGTGTACTTATGCCAGCCAAGGTGTTTTACATTGCTGCTCAGGGCGCCCCCCCCTAGCGCCCTGCACCCTCAGTGACCGGAGTGTGAAGTGAGCCTGAGTAACAATGGCGCACAGCTGCAGTGCTGTGCGCTACCTTGTTGAAGACTGATGTCTTCTGCCGCCGATTTTTCCGGACCTCTTCTTGCTTCTGGCTCTGTAAGGGGGCCGGCGGCGCGGCTCTGGGACCGAGCTCCGAGGCTGGGCCTGTGTTCGGTCCCTCTGGAGCTAATGGTGTCCAGTAGCCTAAGAAGCCCAATCCACTCTGCACGCAGGTGAGTTCGCTTCTTCTCCCCTTAGTCCCTCGATGCAGTGAGCCTGTTGCCAGCAGGTCTCACTGAAAATAAAAAACCTAAAACTAAACTTTCACTAAGAAGCTCAGGAGAGCCCCTAGTGTGTACCCTTCTCGGCCGGGCACAAAAATCTAACTGAGGCTTGGAGGAGGGTCATAGGGGGAGGAGCCAGTGCACACCAGGTAGTCCTAAAGCTTTTACTTTTGTGCCCAGTCTCCTGCGGAGCCGCTATTCCCCATGGTCCTTACGGAGTTCCCAGCATCCACTAGGACGTCAGAGAAATAATTTTTATAAATAAAAATTTGAAAATTAGCATGTGCATATGTATTCATCCCCTTTGCTATGAAGCCCCTCAAAAGTTCTGGTGCAACCAATTACCTTCAGAAGTCACATAATTAGTGAAATAAGTCCACCTATGTGCAATCTAAGTGTCACATGATCTGTCAGTATAAACACAACTTTTCTGAAAGGCCCCAGAAGCTGCAACACCACTAAGCAAGAGGCATCACACCACGAAGACCAAGGAGCTCTCCAAACAAGTCAAGGACAAAGTTGTTGAGAAGTACAAGTCAGGGTTGGGTTATAAAAAAATATCCAAATCTTTGATGATCACCTGGAGCACCATCACATACAGTTGTGCTCATAAGTTTACATACCCTAGCAGAATTTGTGATTTTCTGGCCATTTGTCAGAGAAAATGAATGATTACTCACAAACTTTCCTTTCACTCATGGTTAGTGGTTGGGTGAAGCCATTTATTGTCAAACAACTGTGTTTACTCTTTTTAAATCATAATGACAACAGAAACTACCCAAATGACCCTGATCAAAAGTTTACATACCCTGGAGATTTTGGCCTGATAACATGCACACAAGTTGACACAAACGGGTTTGAATGGCTACTAAAGGTAACCATCCTCACCTGTGATCTGTTTGCTTGTAATCAGTGTGTGTGTATAAAAGGTCAGTGAGTTTCTGGACTCCTGAAAGACCCTTGCATCTTTCATCCAGTGCTGCACTGACGTGTCTGGATTCTGAGTCATGGGGAAAGCAAAAGAATTGTCAAAGGATCTGCGGGAAAAGGTAATTGAACTGTATAAAACAGGAAAGGGATATAAAAAGATATCCAAGCAAATGAGAATGCCAATCAGCAGTGTTCAAACTCTAATTAAGAAGTGGAAAATGAGGGATTCTGTGGAAACCAAATCACGGTCAGGTAGACCAACAAAAATTTCAGCCACAACTGCCAGGAAAATTGTTCGGGATGCAAAGAAAAATCCACAAATAACTTCAGCTGAAACACAGGACTCTCTGAAAAAAAGTGGTGTGGTTGTTTCAAGATGCACAATAAGGAGGCATTTGAAGAAAAATGGGCTGCATGGTCGAGTCACCAGAAGAAAGCCATTACTAAGCAAATGCCACAAACCATCCCGCTTACAATACTCCAAACAGCACAGAGACAAGCCTCAAAACTTCTGGAACAAAGTCATTTGGAGTGATGAGACCAAAATTTAACTTTATGGCCACAACCATAAACGTTACATTTGGAGAGGAGTCAACAAGGCCTATGATGAAATGTACACCATTCCTACTGTGAAACACGGAGGTGGATCGCTGAAGTTTTGGGGATGTGTGAGCTACAAAGGCACTGGAAACTTGGTCAAAATTAATGGCAAGATGAATGCAGCATGTTATCAGAAAATACTGGAGGAAAATTTGCACTCATCAGCCCGGAAGCTGCGCATGGGACGTACTTGAACGTTCCAACATGACAATGATCTAAAACACAAGGCCAAGTTGACCTGTCATTGGCTACAGCAGAATAAAGTGAAGGTTCTGGAGTGGCTATCTCAGTCTCCTGACCTCAATATCATTGAGCCACTCTGGAGAGATCTCAAACGTGCAGTTCATGCAAGACAGCCCAAGAATTTACAGGAACTGGATGCTTTTTGCCAAGAAGAATGGACAGCTTTACCATCTGAGAAAATAAAGAGCCTCATCCACAACTACCACAAAAGACTTCAAGCTGTCATTGATGTTAAAGGGGGCAATACACGGTATTAAGAACTGGGTATTAAGAAATATTAATATAGGGCACTTATTTCTAATATATAATAATGCAGAGGCATTACAAACATGGATTTAACAAATACATAAATAAGATATCTGTATTATTTGTATATCTCTCCTAAACATTATACTAGATCAGCTATGTCACATCATACTCTAATTTTGGAAATAGGACCCTACCACTTTAGAGAAATAACACACTGACTTTGATAGACAGGTCAGAGGCCAAATCAGTGATACAATCCTTCATCCAATCAGAACAGGTCTGGTTTGATAGATAGGTCAGAGGCCCAATCAGTGATACAATCCTTCATCCAATCAGAACTGGTTTGGCCCCCTCAGAAACATACTGTACAAATCAGAACAGGTCTGGTTTGATAGACAGGTCAGAGGCCCAATCAGTGATACATTCCTTCATCCAATCAGAACTGGTATGGCCCCCTCAGAAACATACAAATCAGAACAGGTCCTGGTTGATAGACAGGTCAGAGGCCCAATCAGTGATACAATCCTTCATCCAATCAGAACAGGTCTGGTTTGATAGACAGGTCAGAGGCTCAATCAGTGATACAATACTTCATCCAATCAGAACTGGTATGGCCCACTCAGAAACATACAAATCAGAACAGTTCTAGTTTGATAGACCATGTCAGAGGCCCAATCAGTGATACAATCCTTCATCCAATCAGAACTGGTATGGCCCACTCAGAAACATACAAATCAGAACAGGTCTAGTTTGATAGACAGGTCAGAGGCCCAATCAGTGATACAATCCTTCATCCAATCAGAACTGGTATGGCCCCCTCAGAAACATATAAATCATGTCAATCTAGACACTTCAAGCACTCCCAGAGGAAGACCGAAAGGTTGAAACGCGTTGGGGGAACTACAAAGAAAGAACCACTACAGATTCAAAGACTTCATCAGGAAGACGCTTTGCCACGTCGAAAAGACCCGGTCACATGACCGGACCAACCCGGAAGCCAGCAGCGCTGCTAGGATACCAGACAGCGGAGGAAGCCGGTGACGGAGCGCGGCGTGTGGCTGGAGCGGGCGACAGGTGAGTTCTCTATAAGCGGTGGGAGAGGCGCAGCTAGCCGCTCTGCAGAGCGGCATCTGAATCCTTTCCCCGCCGCTAGACAGGTCCACCTCTCTGACCGACCTGCACCCGGGGGGCGTCTGAACAAGGACGCACCACGGGCAGCAGGGGCAGAGAGGGGAAACCAGTCCGGAGACCCCTTTTTACCCCACTTATGCCACCACCGTAAGCTCAGGGCATCGTGAAGGTTTTAAAGATTTTTTTACCAACACCAGCATTTATTATTATTTCTTTTTCCTAAAGACTTTTCAACAGCAGATGTGCGGGACGCCGCAGTCTGTATTATAACCTGCATGAACTTTATAAGAGACAATATCGCCCACCTGCATGAACTTTATAAGAGACAATATCGCCCACCCTGGGCATTAACCGCACACCTTTAGATTGGCCAGTATACAATAAATACAGTGGCTCACAACAATTAATTTGCATCATATTATTTTTGTGATTTCTATATCCAAGTGCAAACTCAAATTTGGGTCTGTTCTTACATTATCCTTTATTACATCTGATGTGCATTCGTTAGCTAAACACACACACCTTAGGGGTTGAGCGCAGTTCTATTGTGGTATATCCACTAAGCTTCTCCATTTACGTATAGGTGGGTTGGAACACCCATCAGAACGAGCAGCACACCCCGGCTAGCTATAGAATAAAGACACAGTGCGCAGAACCCTCCAATTTATACTATAGAAATTATACATTTCATTCTTAGTTTTTTATGGACAAATGTTCAGTCCAATACTTTTCCATTCACACATCTAATTATGAATTTGTCTGTTCATGGGGTGAGGTAGTCACATTCTGAATGTCTACATTATGAACATATACCTGGTCACCATATTCTTTATTCAAAATTTCTATACTGAATACAATATAACTAGAGATAAGCGGGTTCGGGTTTATCTGGGTTTACCCGAATTTACCCAGATCACAAAATGGCATTTTATCAGCTCTTGGATATCACACGTTTTGATAGTTAATAAGAAAAATCCGGATAAATCCAAACTCGCGTTAATTTTAGCGTAAAGAAGTGAGTAAATCTGAGCCCGCACATCTCTAAATATAACCTTTTTTTAATTGCAAATCATTATTGTAAGATATATGCCAAAATAACAAAATAAAAACAAAACTGGCAAATTACATGCATAATACTGAACAGTAGTGTAAATGACAGCTTTAAATAATCTTCTACTTTTATCACTATAGTACTATTATTTGTACACTATGTACACAAAAGTGATTGGACACTAACAGCAAATAGATCAATGAGATTTTATTGACGTCAGTACTTTACACAGTAAGTCCACCACACGCAGTGATTACTGCAGACACCCTTCTTGTCCAACTGTCCACAAGTTCCTAGACAACAACAAGCGCTATGTTTTTCCATTCTACTATAATTGCAGTGACCAACTGCGACACTGAAGGTCGAGTCAGCCTAGAACCCACCCACTACTCCGATTCATCCCAGACGTTCTCAATGGGGTTAAGATCTCGACCCTAAGCTGGCCAGTACAACCGGGTTACCACATCCTCTCTATACTAGTCCAGTGTCGCTCTGGAAACATGACATAGGGCCTAATTCAGATCTGATCGCAGCAGCAAATTTGTTAACAAATGGGCAAAACCATGGGCCTAATTCAGACCTGATTGCTAGGCTGTATTTTCGTACAGTGGCCGATCAGGTGTAAACTGCGCATGCGTATGCACCGCAATGCGAAGGCGCGTTGCACGTGTACAAAGCAGATCGACGCTCAGCGATGAGTTTATGCGAAGGATCCATTCGCATGGGCGTTCGCAAGGAGACTGACAGGAAGAAGGCATTTGTGGGTGGCAACTGATCGTTTTCTGGGAGTGTTTGGAAAAACGGAGGCGTGTCAAAGCATTTCCAGGGAGGGTTCCTGACGTCAATTCCAGTCCCGGACAGGCTGAAGTGTTCGCAGCAGCTGAGTAAGACCTGGGCATACAATCGCACACTTGCAAAGCGAAAATACACTCCCCTATGGGTGGCAACTATGCGAACGCATGACTGCAAAAAAAACCTAGCAAGCGAACAGGTCTGAATTAGCCCCCATGTGCACTGGAGGGGGTGCAGATATAACATGTGCAAAGAGAGTTAGATTTGAGTGGGTTGTATTGTAAACACTGGCTGCTTTATTTTTACACTACAATTCAGGGACGTGCAGTTAGGGGAGGCAGGGCCTCCCCTGCCATTAATGATTAAAATAATATAAAGCAGATACATATGACACATATTCTGTGTCATATGTATCCACTTTATATTATTATAATCATTGTAGGCCATGTAAGTAGTTTGGGAGGCACTAATAGCTAGTGCCTCCCGTAGCCAGTGGAAACGGGGACAACGCGGGGGGCGGGGCCATGCGCTGGGCTGTAAAAGCCCATTACAAAAGAAGGGGAATGCGGCACATATACAAGTGCCTCGCTGGCAGGGAAAGCACGCCCCTGCTAGCGAGGCACCAGTGATTGGACAGCGGATCTAGTGCTGGATCCGCTGGTCCAATCACAAGAACACAGCCAGGAGAAGCGACAGGACCCGACAGGTACTGCTGCGGCGGCGCCCGGACACCGGGATGCGGTGCTGACTTAAGAGCGGCTCCCCCCTCCCTGCCTCCTTACTCACGGCACAGCACTGTCCTTGCTGCCGCTGCCGGACCGGCGCCTGTCACACACAGGCAGGGTGGAAGACACAGAGCAGCAGCAGCAGTACATGGAGGAGGGGGGAGAGCAGAAGACATGGGGTGCACCAGCAGCGGTATAGGGTGAGAGCGGAACGGCAGATCTGTCTACTGTGTCCCCCCCTCCCCCTACTAACTAAAGTGTGTTCCATGTCCCTCCCTCCTCCTAACTAAAGTGTGTTCCATGTCCCCCCCCTCCTCCTAACTAAAGTGTGCCATGTACCCCCCCCTCCTAACTAAAGTGTGTCCCATGTCCCCCCCTCCTAACTAAAGTGTGTGCCATGTCCCCCCCTCCCCCTCCTAACTGAAGTGTGTGCCATGCCCCCCCCCTCCTAACTAAAGTGTGTGCCGTGTCCCCCCCTCTAACTAAAGTGTGTGCCGTGTCCCCCCCTCCCCCTCCTAACTAAAGTGTGTGCCATGTCCCCCCCTCTAAATAAAGTGTGTGCCGTGTCCCCCCCTCCCCCTACTAACTAAAGTGTGTGCCATGTCCCCCCCTCCTAATTAAAGTGTGTGCCATGTCCCCCCTCCTAACTAAAGTGTGTGCCGTGCCCCCCCTCCCCCTCCTAACTAAAGTGTGTGTCGTGTCCCCCCTCTAACTAAAGTGTGTGTCATGTCCCCCCCTCCTAACTAAAGTGTGTGCCGTGTCCCCCCTCTCCCTCCTAACTAAAGTGTGTGCCGTTTCCCCCCTCTAACTAAAGTGTGTGCCATGTCCCCCCCTCCACCTCCAAACTAAAGTGTGTGCCGTGTCCCCCCCTCTAACTAAAGTGTGTGCCATGTCCCCCCCCAGGCACATAAAGATGGGATCCAGACCCAGCCCACAGTCAAGAGCTTTGCCGGTGGTGAGCGGAAACCACACTATCAGCTCCGAGTCCTGTCCCGCACAATCACTGATAGAGACCCACGTGTGACAGACTGAAGAAGTGAGGAGGCGCTGCACATATCTGGTAAGTGACGGTTGGGGGGATTTAGAGCATTTGTTTATTCTAATCTATTTTTTAGACCCCTGTCCTCACCCTCCCTGTAACTCCCTCTTCAGTTCTACTGCCCTTACCCTCCCTGTAACGCGCCCCTCATGATCCCTCTAACTCCCTGTCAGCGTCCCTGCCCTCACACTTCCTCTAACTCCCTGTCAGCGTCCATGCACTCACTCTCCCTATAATACCCCATGAGCGTCCCTACCCTCACCCTCCCCGTCAGCATTCCTGCCCTCACCCTCCCTGTATCTCCCACTCAGCGTCCCTGCCCTCACCCTCCCCGTCAACATTCCTGCCCTCACCCTCCCTGTATCTCCCCCTCAGCGTCCCTGCCCTCACCCTCCCTGTATCTCCCCCAGCGTCCCTGCCCTCACCCTCCCTGTATCTCCCCCTCAGCGTCCCTGCCCTCAC
The DNA here is from genome assembly GCF_028390025.1 of Pseudophryne corroboree. NCBI lineage: Eukaryota > Metazoa > Chordata > Amphibia > Anura > Myobatrachidae > Pseudophryne > Pseudophryne corroboree. The sequence goes on along the minus strand of NC_086448.1, from coordinate 616,084,468 downwards.
CCTCCCTGTATCTCCCCCTCAGCGTCCCTGCCCTCACCCTCCCTGTATCTCCCCCTCAGCGTCCCTGCCCTCACCCTCCCCGTCAGCTTTCCTGCCCTCACCCTCCCTGTATCTCCCCCTCAGCGTCCCTGCCCTCACCCTCCCTGTATCTCCCCCTCAGCGTCCCTGCCCTCACCCTCCCCGTCAGCTTTCCTGCCCTCACCCTCCCTGTATCTCCCACTCAGCGTCCGTGCCTGCATACAGTGTAATGTGAATAAGATTGCGCTACAGTGTGGCGTAATTTGAATTGGAGGTACTGTTCTCAGGTGCTATTGTGTCCACGCCCCTTCCTTGGGAGACCACACCCCTCTTTTGTGATACACGCTGTCCCTTTATGAGTTAAGGGAGGGAGGGAGGGCGCCGAACACCCTTGCACCGGCCCTGAGCGGCGCCTACACTCTGGCCTGCACACACATCTCAAGTGAGAGAGGGGGCAGATGGAGATATATATGTGCCTCCCCAGCCAAAGACCTCACCGCACGTCACTGCTACAATTTAGATTTTAGTTTGAACACACCACACCCAAATCTAACTCTCTCCCTGCACTTTATATCTGCCTCCCCTGCAATGCATATGGGGGTAATTCATACCTGATTGTAGATGTGCTAAATTTAGCACATCTACGATCAGCTTCCCTGACATGCGGGGGTACGCCCAGTACTGGGCTAATCTGCCTCGCATGTCAGGCTCCCCCCCCCCCCGCACAAGTACAAAAGCATCACACATCGCACTTGAAGAGTTGCTCCCCACCAGCGCAGCTCCTGCATGCTGGCAGGGAGCTACCTGTCGCTGTGAGGGTCGCAGCGGCTGTGTGTAACGTCACACAGCCGCCGCGGCCTGCCCCCCGCACTGTACGGGCACGCCTGCATTGCCCGGACGTGCCAAACGCCGCCGGCCCTCCCCCATCCGCCCAGCGAACGCCCCTGCCTGTCAATCAGGCAGAGGCAATCGCAGGGCTGAGATGGCACGTCTGGCTTGCGCCGGCACATTGCGGCACCGGCACATGCGCAGTTCAGACCTGATTGGCTGCTGTGCGAAAACTCACAGCACCGATCAGTCTGAATTAGGCCCCTTGTTTTGCCAATTTGCTAACAAATTTGCTGCTGTGATCAGATCTGAATTAGGCCCATAGTGCAGCATATGATGATTTATAGGAGCAAATACCAAGTAAATACTTTAGTGATTAAATACCGAATTCCTGTCTCTTTTTGGGAATCTGCAATTCTTATCTATACTTCCATGATCTGCTCAGCTTAGAGTGATCATTTTCAATGCAGCAAAGAACATTATACTCATACAATGAGCCTGCTGCCGTTCCTTTAGTTGCCATGGCAACCAATATGGGCCTATATACACTGAAAGAGAATCCAGGATACAAAATGTGTTTAAATATATATATATATATATATATAAAATAAAATAAAAATAGTGACCGTTGAACACATAGAAAGAGCATTTATGGACTTGGGAGTAAATTTACTAAAGGACGAAGTTTCATCATCAATTTCAAATAGAAGAAAATCTATATAAATCGATAAATCTAGAACGATTTACATTGATTTGTATTCAATAAAAATTGACCTTTAGTTAATACACCGCTAATTGTGGCTACCCTTGTAAGATTTGAACCTTATTCAGCTTCAGTTGCAGTTTCACTACTTTAGCAAAACTGCAACTGCATACGATCACATACTCGGGGGCGCCCAGCACAGGGCAAGGCTGCACAGCATACTAAAAGCTGGCCAGGGATGCGATCGTAATCAACTAGGGTCAATCCCTGCCTGCGTAGCCTGGCTACGAAAGCAGGTGCACCGCTGCCATTTTCTCCTGTGGGGCGTTACCGGTCATATGATGTAACATCACTTTCTGAGATGTAATTTCCGCCTGTAGAACACAAAAGGCGGAACGCATGAACAGGAAGTCATGTGACCAATAACATTACTTCCATTTGCGTCACTTCAGCCAGGAAAGCCTGGACTGAGGAGGAAATGACTGTTTCTCATGTCCGGAAATACCTACACGCTGGAGAGAAACGGAAATGTGTATAGATGTATAATATAACCAAGTGATTCATGTGATTTTGTTCTTGAATTAAGGATCATGGTAGAAGTCACTTAGTTCACCTATAATAGATGAACGGATTTAGTAAGGGTATAAAAACCATCAGCTGCAGCTGCAGCTGGTGGGGCAGTCTGATGTGAATAGGAGGTGAGCTGATCGGCACAAGGGATGATTTTACTGCAGAGGAACGGGGTCCCGGTTATTTCATCATTTCTGCACTACAATTTACCTGGTAGGAGGCCATCTTTTAAACTCAACACACTGTGAAACTGCTTGTTTGTTTTTTATATGTCAATTGTGGCATATATATATATATATATATATATATATATATATATATATATATATATATATTCTGGTGGGAAATAGGAAAACTACATACGTATTCTGTTGTTGGGAAAATAGGATTTTGGTTCTTACCAGGTAAATCCTTTTCTTTTTCATCCATAGGGGGCACTGGAGTACTCTAGGGATATGGACGGTTCCACAGGAACTAGGCACTGAATAAATTAAAATTTGAGAGTACTTCCCCCCTCCATATCCCAGAGTACCTCAGTGTTTTTTTACTGAGCCGAACAGGAGCTATAGAGGTTAATGGAGAATTACATATAACAAACGGACAACAATAAAGTTGACACATAACGTTACTGACAACTATCAGTTGACACCAACCCGATAAACTTGCTAATTTGAACCAGTCGGTGAGAGTGTGTTACCATAAGATCCCCTGAACTTACCACAAGCCAGGTAAAACTGCTCTGGGTGGGCGTCCAGTGCCCCCTATGGATTCAAAGAAAAGGATTTACCTGGTAAGTACCAAAATCCTATTTTCTTTTTCATCCACTAGGGGTCACTGGAGTACTCTAGGGACGTACCAAAGTTTCCCCCCTGGGCGGGAGAGCTGTTTGGCACCTGTAACACTAGACGGCCAAAGCTAGATGCTGATGCCGCAAAAGTATCAAACCTGTAAAAGCGCACAAACATGTGCACTGAAGACCATGTAGCCGCACTGCAAAGCTGTGTCGTAGAACTCCACGACCAGCTGCCCATGACATTCCCGAAGAACGTGTGGAATGAACTGTTACTGATGTAGGCGGCTGTAACCTAACATGAAGGTAAGCCTGACGTATAGTCAATTTTATCCATCTGGATAAGGTCTGCTTAGAAGGTGGCCAACCCATCTTGGCCGCATCATAGAGAATAACAACGTATCCGTCTTAGGAACTGTAGACGTTCGGAATACATAAACGCGTAATGCGCGTACCACAACCAAAATTCCAGAATCTCCTGTTAACACAGGAACTACTATTGGATGATTGATGTGAAAAGAGGACCCTACTTTTGGCAGGAAAGCGGGATTCGTCTAAAGTTCCGCTCTGTCATTATGAAACACTAAATACGGTGGCTTGCATGACAAGGCACCCAAAACTGAAACCCGCCCTGCCGAAGCTAAGGCTAGGAGAGAAATTGTTTCCCAAATGAGAAACTTAATATCCACTTGTTGTAAGGGTTCGAAACAAATAGACTATAAGAAATCTAAAACCGGATTCAAGTCCCATGGTGCAGTAAGTGGAGTGAAATGGAGGCTGTACTTTGAGGACACCCTGCATAAAGGTGTGTACCGATGGCAATAGAGCCAATCTTCTTTGAAAATAAATTGACAACGCAGATATCTGCACCTTTAGTGTGGATAAACGCCGACCTCCATCTAACTCCATCTGTAGACATAACAAAAGACAGGATAACTTGAAAGAAGATGTCGGAAACTTCCGAACTTCACACCAACCTATATAGGCACGCCAAATTCTGTAATAATGAGCTGCCGTAACCGGCTTCCTAGCTCGTAACATGGTTGGTATAACCTATTCTGGAATGCCCTCTCTTTTTAAGAGGGCTGTCTCAACAGCCACTCCGTCAAACGCAGCCGCGCTAAATCGGAGAAAAAGAACGGACCCTGTTGTAACAAGTCCGGATGCAGTGGGAGCGGCCAAGGAACGTCCGTAAGTAGACCGCGGAGATCTGAAAACCAAGCTCTCCGAGGCCAATGAGGTGCCACTAGTATGACCATGACGGACTCTCTTTTGATCCGTTTTAGCAACAGAGGGAGCAGCGAAAAACGGTGGAAACAGATACACGAGACTGTATGGCCACGTGATTGTGAGAGCATCCACCGCCACTGCCTTTGGATCTCTCGTACTGTACACGTACTGGGCGTTTGATAATTGTGGCGAGATGCCATCAGGTCCACTTGCGGGTAACCCTACTTCCGGACCAGCATGTGAAACAATTCTGGATTTAATGCACATCCTGGATAAAAATCCGGCAGCTGAGATAATCCGCCTCCCAGTTGTCCACTCCCGGAATGAATACTGCCGACAAAATCACCTCGGCCCAATTGAGGACTCGAGCTACTTCCCGCATTGCCATGCGGCTTTTCGTTCCTCCTTGTGTGTTGATGTATGCGACCACCGTCGCATTGTCTGACTGCACCTGAACAGCCTGAGCCTGCAGCATGTGCACTGCTTGTCGTAGCGCATTGTTAATTGCCCGGAGTTCCAGGACATTTATAGACAGCACTCTTTCGTGATCTGCCCAGAGACCCTGGAGCTGAAATTTTTGAACTACAGCTCCCCAACCTCTGAGACTCGCGTCCGCCGTGAGAATTATCCAATTCCAGGAGCCGAACCGTTTCCCTGCGGTTAGATTCTGTACTTTGAGCCACCAGAGTTGAGACACCCTGGCCCTTGGAGACCACCTCACCCTGCGGTGAATCTGCAGAAGCGAGCCCGACCATTGTTTTTGGCATGCATTGCAGGCAGACACTGTACTCTTTAGGCCACAGCCAACCATTGTGAGCACATCCAGTTAAAAAGGACGTGAGTGAAGTCTTCCGAACTGAAGCGCTTCGAAAGCCGCCACCATTGTGTCTAATAGGCGAATGTACAAATGAACCGAGACTGTGCGAGGCTTGAGCACTAATTGTACCAGATGACGAATGACCTGTACTTCTGTTCGGATAGGTAAATTCTTTGATTTACCGTATCGAGAATCATACCTAGGAATTGAAATCGTTGAGACGGAATCATTCAGGAATTTGCGTAGACAATGGTAGGAAATCAGATTTTCCCCCCCACTTGGTCTGCGATCTATTCTCGTTTGGAACATAGCCAAAGTGGACGTTGTGCGCCACTAGCGAAGCTGAAACGCAAGAACCAACTGCCAACTTCACAGAAGCTATAGGCAGCAAGAAGTGTAAGGTGGTCTTTATTTAGGGCAAACCTGAACTGGAGCTCCCTGCCACTACAGCCTTGTTACCTCAAACCCTTATCAAAGCAGGGCGAAGCAACAGCCCTACTGCTGTGTAGGGTACACTCCGATAGGTAGTTAAACGCCCAATAATTGCAATTGTCTCTCTTTGGAAATTGTTCAGCCTTCGCTGAGAACCTGACGTACTGGCCTGGTGCTATGAGGGCTGGTGGCGAATCGACCGCAACAATCTAGCTGAAACAGTAAATTTTTCCCTCTCAGGCAGTACATGCCCGCATTCCCCCCAAAGAGGACCGGTAAGGGTCTGTCTGTGTAGTTGAATTTGTCCGACACACTGTGTGACCGACTCTGCAGCGAAGCTGCTTTTTTGATTATGCATTAGACTTAGTGATCATGTACCCCGACCAGTAAGTACCCCACGGAAGTAATCTGTGTATAAACCTGCATTATCGTGCATGTGGTTTCCAGCAATAGTGAATCTTCCTGTAGAGACATGCTGTCAAAAACAATTAATAAATCAAATTCCTAACTACCCTCCGCTCCCCCAGAGGCTGAGTGTTGTAGGGCAGCAACCTCCAGCAAAGACCCAGGAAGTAATGTTAAAAATGGTGTCCTACCATGTTTTTTTTTTTAATATATATATATATATATATATATATATATATATATATATATATTACACCTGTTAAACCAGGATCTGAACTAGTGTCTATGCAATCACAATGTTCACTGTGGGCGGGAAGCCTAACCACTTGGCTACAGAGCCACCTGTAAAAATAATAAGCAAAGCTGCTGTTTAAACATCAACTCTGGTGATGAATTGGTTGCTGTAGTGCCTTGCAATCCAGATGGTACCTGAACCCACAATCCCTGGTTTAGGCGGGCAGTGTCCTATCCATTAGGCCACTGGGGATCTGGGGAGGTGAGGCGAACTCACAATGTTTGCAGTGCTCAATAGATACTGTTTAATAAGCACTATGTGCCGACCAACTGCGCCACTGTAATCTTGCTTATTGCAAAATAGATTTTTAATGTCAGCATATTATATATATAGTGTTCACTCTAGGATTTTTTTAGGGCAGGGTGCTGATCACGGGGAGGGCACATTTTTCATTCGGGAGGGCACATTTTTCATTCGGGAGGGCACATTTTTAAGTTAGTAGGGCAAAATTAGGTACATACTATAATGCTTGGTCCTCCCATTACTACATGTGAAAGCATGGACATTGCGCGGCGAAGGCGTGCATCAAAAATTTAGGGCGTTGTTTCGTGGGGAAGGGGCGTGGCCACATAAAAGTGGCAATTCACATTACACCACACAGTAGTGCAGCTAATACACACTGCACCAAGTATAACCTCCTATACACACTGCGACAGGTAGAGCACATTATACATATTGCGCCAGATAGAGCACGTTCTACACTTTGCGCCAGGCAGAGCACGTTATACACATTGCACCAGGTAGAGAGCACTGAGACACACTGCACCAGGTAGAGAGCACTGAGAAACATTGCACCAGGTAGAGAGCACAGAGAAACATTGCACCAGGTAGAGAGCACTGAGACACATTGCACCAGGTAGAGAGCACAGAGAAACATTGCACCAGGTAGAGAGCACTGAGACACACTGTACCAGGTAGGTCACATTTTTTATCTCCGCTTTTTGTGTGCTAACTTTACTTACTGGGGGCTGATGCTGCGGGAGTTGATCGCGCTGATTCCCCCTCACACACCGCGGAGCTGATTGAAAATGGCCGCCACACTGATCCTCCCCGGCGTCCTCTTTTATAGGGTCATGTACACAGAGGAGGGAGGGCTGGGTTTGCCTCGGCGGGAGAAGCAAACCCAGCCCTCCTCATCTTACCAGATTCCGAGCAGCCTGTACAGTCTTGCCTTCAGCGCATCAGCGCAACAAGCCTAAGGCAGCTGCTCTCGGCAGGGGGGAGTGACAGCACAGCAGGGGGACTGACAGCTCTGCGGAGAGGCATAACAGCTCGGTGGGACAGAGCGGCGGGGAGGAGTGACATTTTGGCAGGGGGGAGTGGCAGCGCGGCAGGGGGAGTGACAGCTATGCGGAGTGGCATGAGAGATCGGTGGGACAGAGCGGCGGGGAGGAGTGACATCTCGGCAGGGGGGAGTGGCAGCGCGGCAGGCAGTGTGGTGAGACAGAGCGAACACTATATATATATATATATATATATATATATACACATATACAACAATGTATATTCACACATACTCAGACCTTATAAATATATATATGTTTCATATATGCATACATACACATACACACATATATATTATATACCCATATACATATATCCAGATATATCCTGATTCAGAGGTATAATAATTCTTAGAAATCTGAAACTAAATGTGACCACTCACAGGCTTAAAAACCTGAGAAGTCTGCTGCTTAACCGCAGCTTAGTTAATGGGTCTCGTATCCAGTGTGGCGTGGCTGTAGATTTAAAAATACATACAGCACCTTGTATTCCCAGGTGGCTAACCAGGCCCAACACTGCTTAGCTTCTAAGATCAGATGAGATCGGGCGTATCCAATTGTGGTGTGGCTAAGTGAATTAAGCAAAAGCTGCTGCAGGTGAGCCTGAACTCACAATGCTTGCAGTGCTCCACAGATACTGTTTTATAATCACCATGTGCTGACCAATTGTATAACACATCTTACTTTACAACAGTGAACAAAGCCAGTATTTGGCTGACCACAGCCATGATTCAGATTTGCGGTCTTTGGGATAATATCATTATAAACAGTTATGATAAAAATAATAGTAAGAGAAGTGAGTGTAGATCCATGTAATACACTGTTACAGACAAGGGGGTACATTTACTAACATTCGTAATTCCCGAAAATAGGTCAAAGTTCAATCACGAATGACATCGACAGTGTAAAACTGCAACTTTTTGAATTTATTACGATGGATTTACTAAGCTGTCGTATTCGTGTTTTTCTTTTCTTCCGATGTCGATGTCATTCGTTTTTTTTTACCTAATTTTACGGCAGTGATTAGCAAAACACTGCCGTTTTTTTTTACAATCAATCTCGGCCGGATCTGTGTGATCCGTGCTGGGGTTCTTTTTATTTTTATTTTTAATTAAACAATGTAAAATCCCCAAAAAAAATGCGTGGGGTCCCCCCTCCTAAGCATAACCAGCCTCGGGCTCTTTGAGCCGATCCTGGTTGCAGAAATATGGGGAAAAAAATGACAGGGGTTCCCCCATATTTAAGCAACCAGCATCGGGCTCTGCGCCTGGTCCTGGTCCCAAAAATACGGGGGACAAAAAGAGTAGGGGTCCCCCGTATTTTTAAAACCAGCACCGGGCTCCACTAGCTGGACAGATAATGCCACAGCCGGGGGTCACTTTTATATAGTGCCCTGCGGCCGTGGCATCAAAAATCCAACTAGTCACCCCTGGCCGGGGTACCCTGGGGGAGTGGGGACCCCTTCAATCAAGGGGTCCCCCCCCCCAGCCACCCAAGGGCCAGGGGTGAAGCCCGAGGGTGTCCCCCCCCATCCAATGGGCTGCGGATGGGAGGGCTGATAGCCTTTGTTGTAAAATAAAAGATATTGTTTTTAGTAGCAGTACTACAAGTCCCAGCAAGCCTCCCCCGCATGCTGGTACTTGGAGAACCACAAGTACCAGCATGCGGCGGAAAAACGGGCCCGCTGGTACCTGTAGTACTACCACTAAAAAAATACCCCAAAAAAGACAAGACACACACACCGTGAAAGTATAATTTTATTACATACATACACACATACATACATACATACTTACCTATGGCCCCACGCAGGTCGGTCCTCTTGTCCAGTAGAATCCAAGGGTACCTGTTGAATAAATTATACTCACGAGATCCAGGGGTCCAGGCTCCTCGGCAAATCCAGGGTTAATCCACGTACTTGTTAAAAATAAAAAAACGGTATTCCGACCACGAACTGAAAGGGGACCCATGTTTGCACATGGGTCACCTTCCCACGAATGCCAGAAACCCACTTTGACTTCTGTCTAAGTGGGTTTCTTCAGCCAATCAGGGAGTGCCACGTTGTAGCACTCTCCTGATCAGCTGTGTGCTCTTGTCCTCACTGACAGGCAGCACACGGCAGTGTTACAATGTAGCGCCTATGCGCTACATTGTAACCAATGCTGGGAACTTTCTGCCCTGCGGTTGACCTAAAGTGACGTCACCGCTGAGCAGAAAGTTCCCAGCATTGGTTACAATGTAGCGCATAGGCGCTACATTGTAACACTGCCGTGTGCTGCCTGTCAGTGAGGACAGGACCACACAGCTGATCAGGAGAGTGCTACAACGTGGCACTCCCTGATTGGCTGAAGAAACCCACTTAGACAGAAGTCAAAGTGGGTTTCTGGCATTCGTGGGAAGGTGACCCATGTGCAAACATGGGTCCCCTTTCAGTTCGTGGTCGGAATACCGTTTTTTTATTTTTAACAAGTACGTGGATTAACCCTGGATTTGCCGAGGAGCCTGGACCCCTGGATCTCGTGAGTATAATTTATTCAACAGGTACCCCTTGGATTCTACTGGACAAGAGGACCGACCTGCGTGGGGCCATAGGTAAGTATGTATGTATGTATGTGTGTATGTATGTAATAAAATTATACTTTCACGTTGTGTGTGTCTTGTCTTTTTTTGGGTATTTTTTTAGTGGTAGTACTACAGGTACCAGCGGGCCCGTTTTTCCGCCGCATGCTGGTACTTGTGGTTCTCCAAGTACCAGCATGCGGGGGAGGCTTGCTGGGACTTGTAGTACTGCTACTAAAAACAATATCTTTTATTTTACAACAAAGGCTATCAGCCCTCCCATCCGCAGCCCATTGGATGGGGGGGGACAGCCTCGGGCTTCACCCCTGGCCCTTGGGTGGCTGGGGGGGGGGGACCCCTTGATTGAAGGGGTTCCCACTCCCCCAGGGTACCCCGGCCAGGGGTGACTAGTTGGATTTTTGATGCCACGGCCGCAGGGCGCTGTATAAAAGTGACCCCCGGCTGTGGCATTATCTGTCCAGCTAGTGGAGCCCGGTGCTGGTTTTAAAAATACGGGGGACCCCTACTCTTTTTGTCCCCCGTATTTTTGGGACCAGGACCAGGCGCAGAGCCCGATGCTGGTTGCTTAAATATGGGGGAACCCCTGTCATTTTTTTCCCCATATTTCTTCAACCAGGATCGGCTCAAAGAGCCCGAGGCTGGTTATGCTTAGGAGGGGGGACCCCACGCAATTTTTTTTGAAAAAATAAGCACTTTCCCACCCCTTCCCACTGATATACATGCACGGATCTCATGGATCCGTGCATGCCTATCCAATCACGAATAAAAAAAAAAGGTCTGTTTTTTTTAAGCACTTTTTTACGAGTTGTAATTTTTGACGGCAGTGTTTGTTCTTTTTTGGCTTTGCACTTCTTAGTAAATGACCGAGATTCATACTTAAACAGCCGCGTTTTGACCGATGGTGTATTCATTCGTAATTTTTTACCTGAACTTGCAAAAAATTACGAATGCCCTCATCACTGCCGTGATTAGTGTTTAGTAAATGACCGAGATTAACCGAGATGACACTTTGAAGAAAAAACGGCATCTCGGTCAAAATCGGGAGCTTAGTAAATATACCCCATGGTAGGGAAACTGCTTTTTAGTCTTTGCTGGTGTCTTACTCATTATGCAGACAGACAATACAAAATACAACTTGCTCGACTAAGGTGTCTCTATAAAAATATATCTGGCCAAGTGCAGTGCACGCCAGCAATATGCCTGATCCCAAATTCCCCTTAACACCCCTGCGCCTTCAATGGAGGAGAGATGTAATACAGGAAATTCTGGAAATACAACAGGAAAAACAACAGGAAGCATGGTTAAATATGTCCTCATGCTTACAGTATAACACAAAGTGCAGACTTATAATTATGTAAGCAGATTTAATAAACATCCTATGTTGCATTCAAACCTGCACATATAACATGTATCCTGTTTAACAAAGACTTAATACACATAGTAACACATATGCAGCGCTGCTGTATTCTAGAAACATACTTCTTTTATCAACAAGAGTTGAACATGAGATTTTATCCAGTGACCCTGACATTTCTGTGTGCAGGGAACATCACTGTGGCAGCAAAGTTACTCACTAGGCTATGGAGCCTGCCTTTTACAAAAACTCTCATTTGTGTGCCCCCCCCCCCCCCCCCCCTGTGCTCCGTGTACCGTTCTCTATACACGGAGGCGGGCTATGGTGGAGAGGGAGCCGGAAGCGGCATCGAGGGCCGGGGAGCGCGCTGCATAGAGCCGTGGAGCGGCCTATGCATAAATCAACGTGGCCGGCGCGGCTCAGAGCGGCGGGGGACACAGCATAAACAGCGGCGCTGGAAGCGGCGGCAGGCGGCTGAAGGCAGCGGCCGGCGGCCACACACACACAGACAGTATCCCACACAGCGGGGCGGCAGCGTGAGCTGACCGCCCCGTTCAACATACCTGGACCCTGTGGTGAGGGCTATGACGGGGCTTCTCTGTAAGTTCCGTCCAGCCTTTACTGCAGGTTTTAGTCCTGCATGTGGTGGTGAGGGAGCTCTTTCAGAGAGGTCCGACACCCACAGCTGCTTCAGCAGCTTCCACTAGCCCGGACCCTCGCCTTTCTGGAAGGGGGGAAGGGATGTGGAACATTGAAAAATCAAAAATAAATCCAATAATTGTGGAGAAACTCCACAGGCCTAGTTGCTCGGTGAGCACCGAAAAAACACTGAGGTACTCTGGGATATGGAGGGGGGAAGTACTCTCAAATTTTAATTTATTCAGTGCCTAGTTCCTGTGAAACCGTCCATATCCCTAGAGTACTCCAGTGACCCCTAGTGGATGAAAAAGAAATAGGAAAACTACGTAATCAGAATTTTAATAAACCTCCCCTAAGAGATGAACAGGGGGTTGACATAATGACGTCACCAGCGATGTGTGGCTTACATTGCATGAATGTTAACGCCCAAACGGACAATTGGATTAAAATTTGGATTGCACCTCCAGTGTGTAGAATGTCATAAACTACAAAAATGGTCCTGTCAGTTTTTTCCGTATCTGCTACGGGTTCTCCTTGGGTAACACCAAGAACCATGGACTAATATTTACTTACATTAAGATGACTCAAACTTACATCTCTATAGATCTACCAAATTTTTAACACTCATTTATATTTACAACAGTGAAAATCAGAAACTCCCGTGTGAAGAATGGGTAGAAAAGCTAGTTTTGTTAAAAAAAAAAAATATTTTAAACTATGGATCTCCCCTCTGGAATTTTGATTCTTTTTCATGGTGTGAGAGCCCGGTCATGAGAAGCTGGACGTGGGAGAGAGAGGAGAAAACCATATTGAAAGATACACTTGACACGCCTGGTCTACTCTTCCAGTCTTTGAGGGCCACCAATGGGGGGCATTCCTGGTGAATTATATATTTTTTGGTGACAGGGACTGTTACTTACTTCTAATGAATGAGAAATGCAGTGTGAAATATCTATAACTACCCTGTTAAATATTGCATTGAATGTGAATTTTTTCATTGCTGAGAAAAGGGAAAAAAAATGACAATAAGGGAAGTAGTCCCCATCACCTTTGTTGGAGAGCGCCAGTGCTTGCAAATGAAAAAAATAAGAATTTACTTACCGATAATTCTATTTCTCGTAGTCCGTAGTGGATGCTGGGGACTCCGTCAGGACCATGGGGAATAGCGGCTCCGCAGGAGACAGGGCACAAAAGTAAAAGTTTTAGGATCAGGTGGTGTGCACTGGCTCCTCCCCCTATGACCCTCCTCCAAGCCTCAGTTAGGATACTGTGCCCGGACGAGCGTACACAATAAGGAAGGATTTTGAATCCCGGGTAAGACTCATACCAGCCACACCAATCACACTGTACAACCTGTGATCTGAACCCAGTTAACAGCATGATAACAGCGGAGCCTCTGAAAAGATGGCTCACAACAATAATAACCCGATTTTTGTAACAATAACTATGTACAAGTATTGCAGACAATCCGCACTTGGGATGGGCGCCCAGCATCCACTACGGACTACGAGAAATAGAATTATCGGTAAGTAAATTCTTATTTTCTCTGATGTCCTAAGTGGATGCTGGGGACTCCGTCAGGACCATAGGGATTATACCAAAGCTCCCAAACGGGTGGGAGAGTGCGGATGACTCTGCAGCACCGAGTGAGAGAACTCCAGGTCCTCCTCAGCCAGGGTGTGCCCCTGACCAAGTAGCAGCTCGGCAAAGTTGTAAAGCCGAGACCCCTCGGGCAGCCGCCCAAGATGAGCCCACCTTCCTTGTGGAATGGGCATTTACATATTTTGGCTGTGGCAGGCCTGCCACAGAATGTGCAAGCTGAATTGTACTACACATCCAACTAGCAATCGTCTGCTTAGAAGCAAGAGCACCCAGTTTTTTGGGTGCATACAGGATAACAGCAAGTCAGTTTTCCTGACTCCAGCCGTCCTGGAAACCTATATTTTCAGGGCCCTGACAACATCTAGCAACTTGGAGTCCTCCAAGTCCCTAGTAGCCGCAGGTACCACAATAAGCTGGTTCAGGTGAAACGCTGACACCACCTTAGGGAGAAACTGGGGACGAGTCCGCAGCTCTGCCCTGTCCGAATGGACAATCAGATATGGGCTTTTGTGAGACAAAGCCGCCAATTCTGACACTCGCCTGGCCGAGGCCAGGGCCAACATCATGGTCACTTTCCATGTGAGATATTTCAAATCCACAGATTTGAGCGGTTTAAACCAATGTGATTTGAGGAATCCCAGAACTACGTTGAGATCCCACAGTGCCACTGGAGGCACAAAAGGGGGTTGTATATGCAGTACTCCCTTGACAAACTTCTGGACTTCAGGAACTGAAGCCAATTCTTTCTGGAAGAAAATCGACAGGGCCGAAATTTGAACCTTAATGGACCCCAATTTGAGGCCCATAGACACTCCTGTTTGCAGGAAATGCAGGAATCGACCGAGTTGAAATTTCTTCGTGGGGCCTTCCTGGCCTCACACCACGCAACATATTTTCGCCACATGTGGTTATAATGTTGTGCGGTCACCTCCTTCCTGGCTTTGACCAGGGTAGGAATGACCTCTTCCGGAATGCCTTTTTCCCTTAGGATCTGGCGTTCAACCGCCATGCCGTCAAACGCAGCCGCGGTAAGTCTTGGAACAGACATGGTACTTGCTGAAGCAAGTCCCTTCTTAGCGGCAGAGGCCATGAGTCCTCTGTAAGCATCTCTTGAAGTTCCGGGTACCAAGTCCTTCTTGGCCAATCCGGAGCCACGAGTATAGTTCTTACTCCTCTACGTCTTATAATTCTCAGTACCTTAGGTATGAGAAGCAGAGGAGGGAACACATACACCGACTGGTACACCCACGGTGTTACCAGAACGTCCACAGCTATTGCCTGAGGGTCTCTTGACTTGGCGCAATACCTGTCCAGTTTTTTGTTCAGGCGGGACGCCATCATGTCCACCTTTGGTCTTTCCCAACGGTTCACAATCATGTGGAAGACTTCCCGATGAAGTCCCCACTCTCCCGGGTGGAGGTCGTGCTGAGGAAGTCTGCTTCCCAGTTGTCCACTCCCGGAATGAACACTGCTGACAGTGCTATCACATGATTTTCCGCCCAGCGAAGAATCCTTGCAGTTTCTGCCATTGCCCTCCTGCTTCTTGTGCCGCCCTGTCTGTTTACGTGGGCGACTGCCGTGATGTTGTCCCACTGGATCAATACCGGCTGACCTTGAAGCAGAGGTCTTGCTAAGCTTAGAGCATTGTAAATTGCTCTTAGCTCCAGTATATTTATGTGGAGAGAAGTCTCCAGACTTGATCACACTCCCTGGAAATTTTTTCCTTGTGTGACTGCTCCCCAGCCTTTCAGGCTGGCATCCGTGGTCACCAGGACCCAGTCCTGAATGCCGAATCTGTGGCCCTTTAGTAGATGAGCACTCTGCAGCCACCACAGAAGAGACACCCTTGTCCTTGGAGACAGGGTTATCCGCTGATGCATCTGAAGATGCGATCCGGACCATTTTTCCAGCAGATCCCACTGAAAAGTTCTTGCGTGAAATCTGCCGAATGGAATCGCTTCGTAAGAAGCCACCATTTTTCCCAGGACCCTTGTGCAATGATGCACTGACACTTTTCCTGGTTTTAGGAGGTTCCTGACTAGCTCGGATAACTCCCTGGCTTTCTCCTCCGGGAGAAACACCTTTTTCTGGACTGTGTCCAGAATCATCACTAGGAACAGCAGATGTGTCGTCGGAGACAGCTGCGATTTTGGAATATTTAGAATCCACCCGTGCTGTCGTAGAACTACTTGAGATAGTGCTACTCCGACCTCCAACTGTTCTCTGGACCTTGCCCTTATCAGGAGATCGTCCAAGTAAGGGATAATTAAGACGCCTTTTCTTTGAAGAAGAATCATCATTTCGGCCATTACCTTGGTAAAGACCCGGGGTGCCGTGGACAATCCAAACGGCAGCGTCTGAAACTGATAGTGACAGTTTTGTACCACGAACCTGAGGTACCCTTGGTGAGAAGGGCAAATTGGGACATGGAGGTAAGCATCCTTGATGTCCAGGGACACCATATAGTCCCCTTCTTCCTGGTTCGCTATCACTGCTCTGAGTGACTCCATCTTGATTTGAACCTTTGTATGTAAGTGTTCAAATATTTCAGATTTAGAATAGGTCTCACCGAGCCGTCTGGCTTCAGTACCACAATATAGTGTGGAATAATACCCCTTTCCTTGTTGTAGGAGGGGTACTTTGATTATCACCTGCTGGGAATACAGCTTGTGAATTGTTTCCAATACTGCTTCCCTGTCGGAGGGAGACGTTGGTAAAGCAGACTTCAGGAACCTGCGAGGGGGAGACGTCTCGAATTTCCAATCTGTACCCCTGGGATACTACTTGTAGGATCCAGGGGTCCACTTGCGAGTGAGCCCACTGCGCGCTGAAACTCTTGAGACGACCCCCCACCGCACCTGAGTCCGCTTATACGGCCCCAGCGTCATGCTGAGGACTTGGCAAAAGCGGTGGAGGGCTTCTGTTCCTGGGAATGGGCTGCCTGCTGCAGTCTTCTTCCCTTTCCTCTATCCCTGGGCAGATATGACTGGCCTTTTGCCTGCTTGCCCTTATGGGGACGAAAGGACTGAGGCTGAAAAGACGGTGTCTTTTTCTGCTGAGATGTGACTTGGGGTAAAAAAGGTGGATTTTCCAGCTGTTGCCGTGGCCACCAGGTCCGATGGACCGACCCCAAATAACTCCTCCCCTTTATACGGCAATACTTCCATGTGCCGTTTGGAATCTGCATCACCTGACCACTGTCGTGTCCATAAACATCTTCTGGCAGATATGGACATCGCACTTACTCTTGATGCCAGAGTGCAAATATCCCTCTGTGCATCTCGCATATATAGAAATGCATCCTTTAAATGCTCTATAGTCAATAAAATACTGTCCCTGTCAAGGGTATCAATATTTTCAGTCAGGGAATCCGACCAAGCCACCCCAGCGCTGCACATCCAGGCTGAGGCGATCGCTGGTCGCAGTATAACACCAGTATGTGTGTATATACTTTTTAGGATATTTTCCAGCCTCCTATCAGCTGGCTCCTTGAGGGCGGCCGTATCTGGAGACGGTAACGCCACTTGTTTTGATAAGCGTGTGAGCGCCTTATCCACCCTAAGGGGTGTTTCCCAACGCGCCCTAACTTCTGGCGGGAAAGGGTATAACGCCAATAATTTTCTATCGGGGGAAACCCACGCATCATCACACACTTCATTTAATTTTTCTGATTCAGGAAAAACTACATGTAGTTTTTTCACACCCCACATAATACCCTCTTTTGTGGTACTTGTAGTATCAGAAATATGTAACACCTCCTTCATTGCCCTTAACATGTAACGTGTGGCCCAAATGGAAAATACGTTTGTTTCTTCACCGTCGACACTGGAGTCAGTGTCCGTGTCTGTGTCGACCGACTGAGGTAAATGGGCGTTTAAAAGCCCCTGACGGTGTTTGAGACGCCTGGACAGGTACTAATTGGTTTGCCGGCCGTCTCATGTCGTCAACCGACCTTGCAGCGTGTTGACATTATCACGTAATTCCCTAAATAAGCCATCCATTCCGGTGTCGACTCCCTAGAGAGTGACATCACCATTACAGGCAATTGCTCCGCCTCCTCACCAACATCGTCCTCATACATGTCGACACACACGTACCGACACACAGCACACACACAGGGAATGCTCTGATAGAGGACAGGACCCCACTAGCCCTTTGGGGAGACAGAGGGAGAGTTTGCCAGCACACACCAAAACGCTATATTATACAGGGACAACCTTATATAAGTGTTTTCCCTTATAGCATCTTAAAATATAATAATATCGCCAAATAAGTGCCCCCCCTCTCTGTTTTAACCCTGTTTCTGTAGTGCAGTGCAGGGGAGAGCCTGGGAGCCTTCCTAGCAGCGGAGCTGTGTAGGAAAATGGCGCTGTGTGCTGAGGAGAATAGGCCCCGCCCCCTTTTCGGCGGGCTTCTTCTCCCGTTTTTCTGACAACCTGGCAGGGGTTAAATACATCCATATAGCCCCAGGGGCTATATGTGATGTATTTTTAGCCAGCATAGGTACTTTCATTGCTGCCCAGGGCGCCCCCCCAAGCGCCCTGCACCCTCAGTGACCGTTGGTGTGAAGTGTGCTGAGAGCAATGGCGCACAGCTGCAGTGCTGTGCGCTACCTCATGAAGACTGAGAAGTCTTCAGCCGCCGATTTCTGGACCTCTTCTCTCTTCAGCATCTGCAAGGGGGTCGGCGGCGCGGCTCCGGTGACCCATCCAGGCTGTACCTGTGATCGTCCCTCTGGAGCTAGTGTCCAGTAGCCTAAGAAGCCAATCCATCCTGCACGCAGGTGAGTTCACTTCTTCTCCCCTAAGTCCCTCGTTGCAGTGAGCCTGTTGCCAGCAGGACTCACTGAAAATAAAAAACCTAACAAAACTTTTACTCTAAGCAGCTCTTTAGGAGAGCCACCTAGATTGCACCCTTCTCGGCCGGGCACAAAAACCTAACTGAGGCTTGGAGGAGGGTCATAGGGGGAGGAGCCAGTGCACACCACCTGATCCTAAAGCTTTTACTTTTGTGCCCTGTCTCCTGCGGAGCCGCTATTCCCCATGGTCCTGACGGAGTCCCCAGCATCCACTTAGGACGTCAGAGAAAATACTTTTGTGTTCCATATGTCTGGGGAGCATATGTGTGACTCCCATTTCAATTGTTGAGCACAGGCTGCTTTTTGTGCGCACTAGAATATACCTTACATATTAAAAACAAGTTTGCAGTACATAATACATAGTGTCATCATACATCTTGCCTCAATATGCCACGTAGCGGGAGATGCCTTGCATGAGTGAGCTAACAGGTCCCAAGCAACTCCGCTAGCATTAGGTGTCATTTTTCTAAATGTGTCTTATATCCATCGTTACGCGAATAGGACGCACAAGCAGCTTATGCTGATTAAAATGATATGCGGCATGCCTATATTCTCTATGTGTCTGTGGCTGTATCTGCCTACGAAATGGTACAACACATTACAGTGCTTCTAGGAGAACACTGTAACGCGCGTATGCAGATACAGTCGCGGTGGCACACAGATTATAGACATGCCACATATCATCACTGCTTGTGCATCCTATACACATTGTTTTGCAAATAAGACACATTTTAATAGAAAAAGTTGCACATAAAGATGCTCGGCGCTACCAAGTCACGCCACGGCATTGTGTGACTAGAAGGGCTGTTTAATGTGCAGGGAGGCTAGATGTAAGTGAACACAACTGTATTCACCTTACTCCAAACTAGTCTAAACTTTAAGGTGTCAGTAGCTGTCTAACAAATACATACTTGCAAATGGTGTTATTAGCACTACAATGTCTGTATATTTTTGGTTTGCATTTTAATCCCCAATTCCCTAGCAGCATTCTTTACCTATATATTTGACATGCTTTATAACTCACCATCCTACTTTCTCTTCAGTTTTATGAAACTTGAACTCTTTAAAAAAGGAGCCAGTATTTCTTAATTATGCAAGTGACTAGCAAATGGACAAGTTCATGCCCACCATATTTAGGAGACCGTAGAAAAATGTGACTGCCAAGAGCGAAGAAAGGGGGGGGGGGGTAAAGGTACTAGTTACCCGAGCTCAGGCATGTCGCAATTCATATTGTCAACACCACAATGACAACATCAGAATGTTGACATGGTTCAAACTGTCAACATGCACCAGGGGGGAGGTTAGGCAATAGGGAAAGGGATAGAGTTAGGGAGAGAAACACTCACCGGAACACTGCAGCAACATAGGTCAGTATTGGAAGTGATGACATGGTCATTGTCGATTTGCTGAGCATGCCGATATGCATGTCGATATGACCGTATCTGACATGATCACGGTCATACCACAGCGCCTTCATTAATGATTTTATTTTCCTATATATCCTTACTCATCTGATAGTTTTAACAGAGAGATTTATTAATTCAGATTAGTAAAATAAAAACCTGACAAAGAGACAGAGAGAAAGGTTGTGGAGGGGGAGGGGGGAATAAAAAGAGAGAAAGAGGGTGTAGAAAGAGGAGAGAGGGAAAGTAGATACCTATCCATCATGCAATACCATCAGAGAGGCGTCTGACTGACTCCAAATTTATTCTGCAGCAGGACAATGACCCTAAACATACAGCCACTGTCATTAAGTACTATCTTCAGAGTAAAGAAGAACAAGGAGTCCTGGAAGTGAAGATATGGTTCCCCGCAGAACCCTGATCTCAACATCATCAGTTCTATCTGGAATTGCATGAAGAGACAGAAGGATTTGAAAAAACCTACAGAAGATCTGTGGTTAGTTCCACAAGATGTTTGGAACAAACTCCCTGCTGATTTCTTTAAAAAACTGTGTGCAAGTGTACCTAGAAGAATTGATGCTGTTTGAAGGCAAAGGGTGATCACACCAAATATTGATCTGATTTAGATTTATCTACCGTTCATTCACTTTGCATTTTGTTAATTAAATAAAAATAAGCTATTACTTCTATTTTGAAAGCATTCTTACTTTGCAGCATTTTTTCCACACCTGCCTAAAACTTTTGCAAAGTGCTGTATATCTTTTTAAGAGGGGGAGTGGCCATGCCATTCCAGATTTGGTCTCGCCCCTCAGTACCTTGGCCTTATCACCACCACTGAAGCAGGTCAACATCCTGTCTGTATGATAATAATTGTTACTATTCCTTTTAATTTAGTGTCACTGTACAGTTCAAGGATTTTGGTTGTTATGACACTTTAATTACATTTTGCAATAGTGTTCACATAAATGTACCTCATTTTGCAGCTACAGTAGATTACTTACTGAGTACACTGAATCAGTCCTAATTAACCTTCATATGGAAATACAGTGGCAATCTTGTTAGTTTACCAGATATAGAGCAAACTGATAACCCGGGTTATTGCATGTGAACGTGCAGCAACCCGGGTTGTGGTGCAGTCTGGAAGGGGCCTGTTGAAATAACCTGGCTGAGTATTTCAACCTGGGTAGCGCCCAGGGTTGTACACGGCATCAACCCGGGTCGCAGTGAAGTGTGAACGGGTAAGCCAGGTCGATGCAACCCAGCACCTGTTTACACTATTGGAAGAGCTGGTCCTTAGAGATGATGCCATCTCCAAGCACCGCCTCCTCACGTGATGCGGTGATGTCATCGGCCTGGCAATAAGCCGAGTTGGGGCCGCCAGTCTGAAAGGGGTCTGTATGTACAGGTGTATAAATCCTGAGTGTGACCCAGCAATTGCAGTCTGAAAGCTGTTTGGTACATGTGTGGGCTTCACCAATAATGGACAAATGTTAAACTGCCCTGCACTGTCTGTAGTGTGCATTTGCCAGCAGAAATAGTGGAGACAGGTTAACAAACATGCACTGAATTCAATGTATACTTCACATGTAAGCATTTGGTTTTCATATTTTTTAAATTGTTGACAGAATATACCGTACTATAAAGGAAAACGGGGTGGGACTGGACTGCACACCCTATTTTTTAACATAAAAAGAGGTGCTACCATGCTGAGGCTTTTAGTACCACACAAGAAAAATAAAAATGCTGATGCACGCTCTATGCACTAAGAATACTGATAGTCACAATAATTTTGATAAACTCTTACAATTAACATGGAGTATAAGTGAAGTTATTAGTAAAAATTTGGCCAAATATGTGGGCCCACCCACCGCGTCCAGGTAAACTTCACTAGATGGGTTCCTAACATCTGTAAAAAATGTTTTAACTAACAGTATTCTTAGTGCATAGAGTGTGCATCAGCATTATCTAGAATATACTATAATTCAACATTCCAATATAGCAATTACATTTTTTATGTACTTTTTATTTTGCTTTATGTATTTATCCAGAAGGGAATACATCTATGATAGCATTCTGTCAGTGCTACTAGAACAGCATTGTAACCTGCAGCATGTGACTCATACAGTTATTATTAAAGTTATAGTATATGAGTGTGCTTACAGCCATGTGAATCTCTACACATTATTCAACAGCACTGCAATAATTATTACTGTAAATAAGATATCTCAGTTGTAATGCTAGTGTGAATGTCATTCCCATTTATTCACTACATAACAGATTTGCAGCTCTCCAGTAGGCTTCATCCACTGCATTTACTTATGATAGAAGCATGTGAATAGAAGACATTATGGGGCAGATGTATTAACCTGGAGAAGGCAAAATGAAGTGATAAACCAGTGATAAGTGCAAGGTGATAAACGCACCAGCCAATCAGCTCCAATATGCAAATTGACAGTTAGGAGCTGACTGGCTGGTGCGTTTATCACCTTGCATTTATCACTGGTTTATCACTTCCTTATGCCTTCTCCAGGTTAATACATCTGCCCCAGGGTGTTCGAAAATCCAAAACACAAAGTGTAATGCTATCTCAAACTTTAGTTTTTGTGTTATAACTGTTTACGTACATCTTACTAGTGCTAATAAAAATGATAGTAAAATAAATGTAATTAACAGCATGGATATAAGGCTTTAGGTTACAGGACCGTAGCAGAGGCAGTTCATCTATAAAACAGCCTTTCTTGAGAATAATTGTTTCAGTCAGGATAATATTGAAGATATGAGTAGAACCAGTTATAGTTTCAGATGCACAACTATGCTGGCATTACACTATTTTGTTTCTAATTCTTCTTCTTGATGCATGGCTCCACCCACAACCAGTTTGAATTGACTTTATGGCTGTCCTTCATCAAATGATATCCATTGATCTGAGGATATGAAAGGATTGCTGGACATAATCTATTAAGTTTACTGTGGCCATACACTTATGAATTTAGAATGTGAAGCCTTATTTCTACTCTGAATTATTTAGGTTTGCAGGGTGGGTAACTTCCGCCCTGTATGCGTCTGCATATGGCAAGCCCCAGTGTGTCTGGTATTGATATTCTAGAAATTAACATAAATCATTTCGCTCAACGAAATATTAATTTCCAATCCCAAAGGGAACACTTCTAGAGGCCATCAGCTGAAGTTAGCATAGCCTGAAAAGACACTTTTAAATAATTATACACAATAAAATGTCTGTATTTAAAATCATAATAAAAAAGCTTATTTGTATTTATATATTCACTATAAACAGTTACCTCTGGCCGTAAAGCATGTCCTTGTTTTGGAACTTT